>NC_084737.1:82274778-82282278 GCF_033978785.1 Entelurus aequoreus
TATATATATATATATATATATATATATATATATATATATATATATATATATATATATATATATATATATATATATATAAATGTGTATACTTGTTAGGTCAGGTTAAAAAACATGGATGCTATGTCATCCCTACAAGCCTGTTTTGTGGGTTTCCCTGCTCTTCAGGGGATTTTATTGAAGCAGGTGTGGTTGTTACATATATATAGAGTATTATATTCCGCTCTACCCCAGTATTGAGCACTTTCTAGCGGATGAACCACAGTGACCTCGGCTATATATATATATATATATATATATATATATATATATATATATATATATATATATATATATATATATATATATATATATATATATATATATATATATATATATATATATATGTATATTTGTTAGGTAAGAAAAAAAACACGGAGGCTATTTCATCCCTACAAGCCTGTTTTGCGGGTTTACCTGCTCTTCAAGGGATTTCATTGAAGCATGTGTGGTTGTTACATATATATAGGGTACTATATTCCGCTCTACCCCAGTATTGACCTCGGCTACAAATATATATATAGGTCAGGAAAAAAACACAGAGGCTATTTCATCCCTACCAGCCTGTTTTGCGGGTTTCCCTGCTCTTCAGGAGATTTTGTTAACAAATAATCCATCCGTTCATCCATCCATTTCCTACCGTTTGTCCCGTTTGGGGTCGCGGGGGTGTTGGAGCCTATAATAAATAAAATCCCCTGAAGAGCAGGGACACCTGCGAAACAGGCTTGTAGGGATGAAATAGCCTCCGTGTTTTTTCCTGACCTAACGAATATTCCGCTCTACCCTGGTATTGAGTACTTTCTAAAGGATAAACCACAGTAATCTCGGTTATATACATATATATAAATATATATACATATATACTATTTTATTTATTTTTTATTTTATTTTATATTAATATTTTTTTTATGTATAAATGTTAGGTCAGGAAACAAACACATAGGCTATTTCATCCCTACAGGCCTGTTTTGCAGGTTTCCCTGCTCTACAGGGGATTTTGTTGATAAATAATACATCCGTCCATCCATCCATTTTCTACCGTTTGCCCCGTTTGGGGTAGCTTGGGTGTTAAAATCCCCTGAAGAGCAGGGAAACCTGCGAAACAGGCTTGTAGGGATGAAATAGCCTCCGTGTTTTTTCCTGACCTAAGGAATATTCCGCTCTACCCCGGTATTGAGTACTTTCTAACGGATAAACCACAGTAACCTTGGTTATATATATATATATATATATATATATATATATATATATATATATATATATATATATATATATATATATATATATATATATATATATATATATATATATATATATAAATATATATATTTATATATATATATATATATATATATATATATATATATATATATATATATATATATATATATATATATATATATATATATATATATATATATATATATATATATATATATATATATATATATATATAATATATATTATGTAAATAAAGATAAAGATCGACCGTTAATATGTTTTATTATCTTAGTATATTGTATTAAAGTGGACTCTGCACTGTGTACACAACATAAAATACATGTATATCTGAATAAGCATTTAACTATTACTACGAATGTTTATTTCCACACGTCCTACGTTTCGGCACATTACTCACTTCAAAAAGAAAGTTATCCTTATTGTTTATGTCGTTATTATTAATGAAGTTTTGGAGCTAAAATAGTTGATGTACTGTACTGCCATCTTGACGCCAGCTTGGGCCCTGAACCAGTGAACATTTAAGGTACCTCCAGGACCATGAATTGATTAACGTGGACCCCGACTTAAACAAGTTGAAAAACGTATTCGGGTGTTACCATTTAGTGGTCAATTGTACGGAATATGTACTGTACTGTGCAATCTACTAATAAAAGTTGCAATCAATCAAAGCCAGAACTTAAGCTCCTGTCCCCCTATTGGAGACCCAATGAACATGATAATAATAAGGAAGTGGCTTTGCTCACCTCCATCCACAGCCGGGCCACGTGCAGGCGAAAGGCTTCTCCCCCGTGTGCCTCCTCAGGTGGGCTTTGAGGTGACTGCTTTTGGTGTACATCTTATTACAGCCCGGAAAAGTGCACTTGTGCATTTTAATAAGGTCTGCCACGGCGCTCTTCTGGTACCTCTGACCACCGCTGAGGACCCCGGGGGCCGCCCCGCCGCCCAACCCGCCGTCCCCGAGCCCTGTGGGTTTGGCGGCGATGGGCACCGGCGCGATCCGTACAAACTTGGAGGACGTCTTGCTGGCCGAGGCAATGTTCGCCGGGGAAAGCAGCTGAGGCACCAAGGCAAAGGTTTGGCCCTGGATGTTGACCAGGAGTTGGGCGATCTTGATATCCGACGCACCGTTCTGGGGGTGAGCTTCCTGGGTTCGAGGGTCCGAGACGGCGCTGGCTTGAGCCTCTTGTTTGATCTGAATAGGCTGGATCTGCAGGATGACCGGCACACCGGAGGCGGCGCTGGCGCCTTCTCTGGACGCTGAAGGAGATCCACAGTCTTCCTGCTTGATCCCATCGCCACCGCTGCAGCTAGCATCAACTGTTAGGTCCACGTTGGCTGCATGTCGCGTCTGTTTGGTCTCTCGGTAAGAGGACGGCGGCGAAAGCGCTACTGGTACAGTCTGATCCGAGTTCTGCAACACCTCCCTCGGTATCGTCTTTGTGCTTTCGGCCTCCGAGTCCTCCGTCGTCGACGACATGGCCTCGTCGCTCCCCTCGTCCTCCTTCTCCATGGCCGCCATCATGTTCTCCTCCAGGAACTCTTCGATCTCCTCCAGGGTGGGCTGGAAGAGGAGCGCCGACGGATCCTGCAGCTCGTCCAGGAAAACCGGGAACTCGCAATAGTCCTCTTTGGCTTGATGCTGAAGGAGACCCATCCTCTGGTTCCTCTTGGACTCCCAAGCCAGGCCCATCGGCAAAAACGGGGCGGCGGGCGAGGACGAAGGCGGTAAGGACAGCGAGCCGGTGGAGGCGCTCATGCCCTGCGAGAGGAGGAGATCCAGCAGGCTGTCTTGACTCTCGCCCCCCGACGAGCCGGCGTGGGCGTGGGATTCCGGCGAGGACGACGACTCCGGGCTGGAGCACAGCGACGACCGGGGACTCGAGGACATGCTGAGGTCATCCTCGGAGAGCCCCGGCGAAGACGACGACACCTCTTGGTACGGGTGAAGGGGCCGGTAGACGCCGGCGTCGGTCACCACGACGCCCGGCGACAACCTCCCGCCGCCGTTGCGGCCATTGTAGTACAGGAAGGTCTCCTCACCAAGCGGCAAGTGATCCACCATTCCTGTGGGGATGGACGGCAGGTGGACTCTGCTCTGCTCTCAAGATCAACTCTGGAGGACTTGGCTAAATATTAATAATGGAAAACCTGCGGCGGAGCAAAACAGTTTGGTGGTTACGGGAATTCAGGAGGAAAAAAACAACATGTTGACAAGTAGAGAGTATTTTCTCTTTGAGGGTTAATGTTCTACAAAAGTCCAGCAAGCTTTTTCTTAGAAATGTGTAAGCTTGGGCCGACTGAGTGAGCGACTGTTTGGACTTCTGCTGCCCAGAAGTCTCTTTGAATAAAAGTGTATAAAGAAACCTCAGTCTTAGCTCCGTGTGTGTGTGTGTGTGCGTGTGTGTGTGTGTGTGTGTGTGTGTGTGTGTGTGTGTGTGTGTGTGTGTGTGTGTGTGTGTGTGTGTGTGTGGCAGCTGGTGTGGCGTTCACTGACCATATGGAATCAGGGCTTCCCCATTTTTTTCCCTCCCTTCCCCTTTTCTCTCTCTCTCCAGATGCTATGTGCGACGAAGCCACATGGTTCAAGGTGACGGAACGAAAGCGACCCAACCTGCGGTGAAACATAAACAAGACTTAAGTTGACCCGTTAAATATTCACACCATCTTAAATAAGAACAATGACACGTTTATGGCCGGGCCAATTTTGAGGCCGTAAAACACAGAAAATGGGGGTGGGCAGACATCAACGTGCGCCCTCTGGTGGCACATGTTGGAACAGCATTTGAAAAAGGTTCCCCACTGCACAAGTAAATAATACACATTTCTAGTATTACACATCACAAAATGAAACATGTTTACTTGGAGTCTTCAAACGGGGATGCATTATTTGGAATGAGTCTAGTTGTTGGCTGAGTGTTGAGTAAGTTGCCCTCTAGTAACCTCGGCGCTGCTGGAAGGTACAGTCCAACACATGCACATGTTTATGATGCACCATGAGGGGGAACAACGTCGATCCATAATGCTGAACGATATCACACTCCAACGCAATTTTGAAGACCTGGAATGCGTCCCGGAAAAAGTTGCAACCTTTGCAGGATTTGTGTCTCACTCTGCAATATGTGCTGTACACCACGTGTGTGTGTGTGTGTGTGCGTGTGCATGCGTGTGTGTGTGTGTTTTCTTACCTGTGTGTGTGTGTGCGTGAAGAATAAGAAGCTTTTCCCCTCTGCTGACTGCAGTGTGCTTCTTCCCTTCCAAGTCTTCCTCTCTGTGTGTGTGTGTAATGCTGAGATCGGCGGGGTGTGTGTGTGTGTGTGTGTGTGTGTGTGTGTGTGTGAGTGCATAGCACATTACTCCCTCTCTCTCTCACACACACACACACACACACACACATACACACACTTTCTCAGAGGGGCTGGCAGTTGAGTCACATGATCAAGCCCGTGGTTGTTTGTGGGCTCGGCTTATGAAGGCTCGCCTGCTTGCCGCCTGGCGATTGGCTGTGGGGGAAGAAAAAGGGAGGCCGCGGTGAGGGAATGGGCCTCAATGGAGAGGAGCACAAAAACACGTCAACGTCACACTTGTTGTTGTTTTTCTGGCCATTTCCATTCATGTGAGTAGATGTACAGTCGCGGTCAAAGGTGGACATACACTCGTAAAGATCATCCTGTCATGGCTGCCTTGAGTTTACAATCAATTCTACAACTCTTATGTTTTTGTGATGTAGTGATTGGAGCACATACTTGTTGCTCACAAAAAAAAAAGTTCATGAAGTTTGCTTCTTTTATGAATTTATTATGGCTCTACTGAAAATGTGAGGGTCAAAAGTATACATACAGCAATGTTAATATTTGCTTACATGTCCCTTGGCAAGTTGACCTGCAATAAGGCGCTTTTGGTAGCCATCCACAAGCTTCTGCTTGACCACTTGACCACTCCTCTTGACAAAAGTGGTGCAGTTCAGCTAAATGTGTTGTTTTTTCTGACATGGACTTGTTTCTTCAGCATTGTCCATACATTTAAATCGGGACTTTGGGATTCACTTATTTTTACACTAGTATAATAGTTAATAATAATAATAATAATAATAATAACAATTATGATAATAATAATAATAATAATAATAATAATAATGATAATATTAATATTAAAAAAAAAATAAAAATAAATAAATAAATAAATAAAAATAAATTAAAAAAAAAAAAAAAAAATATATATATATATATATATATATATATATATATATATATATATATATATATATATATATATATATATATATATATATATATATATATATATATACTACCGTTCAAAAGTTTGGGGTCACATGTAAATGTCCTTATTTTTGAAGGAAAAGCACTGTACTTTTCAATGAAGATAACTTTAAACTAGTCTTAACTTGAAAGAAATACACTCTATACATTGCTAATGTGCTAAATGACTATTCTAGCTGCAAATGTCTGCTTTTTGGTGCAATATCTACATAGGTGTATAGAGGCCCATTTCCAGCAACTATCACTCCAGTGTTCTAATGGTACAATGTGTTTGCTCATTGGCTCAGAAGGCTAATTGATGATTAGAAAACCCTTGTGCAATCATGTTCACACATCTGAAAACAGTTTAGCTCGTTACAGAAGCTACAAAACTGACCTCCCTTTGAGCAGATTGAGTTTCTGGAGCATCACATTTGTGGGCTCAATTAAACGCTCAAAATGGCCAGAAAAAGAGAACTTTTATCTGAAACTCGACAGTCTATTCTTGTTCTTAGAAATGAAGGCTATTCCACTAAATTGTTTGGGTGACCCCAAACTTTTGAACGGTAGGGTATATAATTACAGTATGTGCAGTATTATAAATCATTAAACCATTATTATTTTATTTATGACTTTATTTATGAATATTCCAATATTATATGAAGGCAAAATTACAAATTAAATACAATGTTATGCCTTTAAAAAAAAAATTAAAAAATAATAAATAAAAAAAAAAAAATAAATAAAAAAAAAAAATAATAATTAAAAAAAAATATATATATATATATATATATATATATATATATATATATATAATTTTTTGTAATTGTATTTTTATTTTTTGTTACATTTTTATATATATAAATCTAAAAGACTTCCACTTAAAATACTTACTTATTTTTGAACAGGGATAAGTATTGTTTACATTTAAACCGATACTAGTACCAAATCGGTACTTTAAAAACGGTGCCAGTGGAAAAAACAATGCCTGAAACCATACTTAAAAAAATAAAAGACATATTTGTAAAGAAAAAACAAATGTTTTTCTAACGGCATTCTTATGACATTCTATTTAAATTGATTCGTAATTGAAATATTGAAATTTTATATCCATTCAATTCTTACGTAATACAGTCAAAAATAAGAAATAAAACCCGAGACAAATTGTTACAATTATTGCTGCAATACAGAATATAGATAATGTGAAGAGAACACATTGTGTGTTGTTACGTTGATGCTCATAATTCCAGGGTTTCTTGAATGCAACCTCGCTCGTCAGTATTGTTTTAAATGAGTGTTCCAGGAACATTTTCCTGCATGAATGAATACACCTTGCGTTTCCTACTCTTGCAAATACGCTCACATTGTCTCTCTTTAAGGTTCCGGAAGAAGAGGTACTGGGAACGAGGCAAAGGGAGAAGAACGTCACACAAACGGCAAGTTAACTTTCAGTTTCCATCCTCGCCAAGTCAAAGCAACCCAGGCGGACAAAAGCATGCAAGGGGGGGTGGGCGACTATTTTAGAGATCGCTCGGAACTTTACACGGCTCAGTTGCTATAGTTCTAATCACGATACACCTCACCTGTTCCTGGTTGGCAAATAGAAGGCTTACCTGTCTCTGGTTCCCAATCAGGAAGGTTTATCCACCAACTTGCCCCTCGATGCCGGTTCATTGTCTCATGGTCGTGTCTCATGGTGCCGTTTGCACGACCTGCCTTAGTTTCTTCTGCCTGGCACCAAATTAAATGGCCTTCCTATCTGCACTTCACCTACAGTCTCTGCATCCTGAGGTCACACTAAAAGCCGCGATGCACCACCCTGACATGTCTTTGGTCCATTTAGCTACAGGTGTCAGGATACAAGTTGTTCACTTCTGATACGATACATATATTGTAACCTTGACCATTGGACGATACTGATATCGATTATTTGCGATATCAGCACCAAACATACATACTTTTATTA
>NC_084737.1:82292278-82357278 GCF_033978785.1 Entelurus aequoreus
TCTTTGGCAGTGGATTATTTTGGAGTCATACTCAATTTAAAAAAAAGCATAAAATGAGTCGCCAAGGCGTGGAATTCTTACACCGAACAAAAATACAAACGCAACACTTGTTTTTGCTCCCATTTTCCACGAGTTGAACTCATAAAACTTTGACTTTACACACAAAAGACTTATTTCTCTAAAACATTGTTCACAAATCCGTCCAAAATCTGTGTTAGTGAGCATTTATTATTTGCCAAGTTAATCCATCCCACCTCACAGGTGTGGCATATCAAGATGCAGATTAAACAGCATGAGTATTGCACAGGTGTGCCTTAGGCAGCCCACAATAAAAGATCACACAGCACAATGCCACAGATGTCGCAGGTTTTGAGGGAGCGTGCAGTTGGCATGCTGACTGCAGGAATGTCCAACAGAACTGTTGCCCGTCAATTGAATGTTCATTTCTCTACCACGAGCCGTCTCCAAAGGCGTTTCAGAGAATTTGGCAGTACATCCAACCGGCCTCACAACCGCAGACCATGTGTAACCACACCATCCCAGGACCTCCACATCAGGCAGGTCCATGTTATGTTATTTTAATTTATTATGCGACCCCCCAACCAACTTTTACATCACCCCGGGGCGCAGCCCGAGTAGAGAAACAAAACAAAAAACAGAAACAGAGACTGAGACACACAAAGGAATCCAAACGAAACATTTAAGACTCACAATAAATCAAAAGTCATCTGCGGTAAAGAGGTGAGTTTTAATCCATGATCGTTTGAGACCAGCCACCCGGACAGCTGCTGCAACAATTGGTTTGCATGACCAAATCATTTCTGCACAAACTGAGTCTTTGCTTGCGTCGGCGTCTCCACCTGACTGCAGTTTGTCGGGTGGACAACTGCTCACATTCGATGGCATCTGGCACGTGCATAGTACATGTTGTAGACCTGTGGTTCTTTACCTCGTTGGAGGTAACCAACCCCACCAGTTTCATATCGCATTCACAGAACCCTTCTTTAGTGAAAGATAAAATGTTGTTTTTTTCAAATTTAAGACAAAGTTATATGTTTTTGGTAACACTTTGGTATGGGGAACATATTCTAAGTAACAAAGACTAAATTTAGAGTTATTTGGACACTAGGGGAACATATTCTAAGTAACAAAGACTACATTTAGAGTTATTTGGACACTAGGGGAACATATTCTAAGTAACAAAGACTTAATTTAGAGTTATTTGGACACTAGGGGAACATATTCTAAGTAACAAAGACTACATTTAGAGTTATTTGGACACTAAGGGAACATATTCTAAGTAACAAATACTTAATTTAGAGTTATTTGGACACTAGGGGAACATATTCTAAGTAAAAAAGCCTAAATTTAAGGTTATTTGGACACTAGGGGAACATATTCTAAGTACCAAAGACTAAATTTAGAGTTATTTGGACACTAGGGGAACATATTCTAAGTAAAAAAGCCTAAATTTAAAGTTATTTGGACACTAGGGGAACATATTTTAAGTAACAAAGACTAAATTTAGAGTTATTTGGACACTAGGGGAACATATTCTAAGTAACAAATACTTAATTTAGAGTTATTTGAACACTAGGGGAACATATTCTAAGTAACAAAGACTTAATTTAGAGTTATTTGGACACTAGGGGAACATATTCTAAGTAACAAAGACTTAATTTTGAGTTATTTGGACACTAGGGGAACATATTCTAAGTAACAAAGACTTAATTTAGAGTTATTTGGACACTAGGGGAACATATTGTAAGTAACAAAGACTCAATTTTGAGTTATTTGGACACTAGGGGAACATATTCTAAGTAACAAAGACGTAATTTAGAGTTATTTGGACACTAGGGGAACATATTCTAAGTAACAAAGACTTACATTAAAGTTATTTGGACACTAGGGGAACATATTCTAAGTAACAAAGACTAAATTTAGAGTTATTTGGACACTAGAGGAACATATTCTAAGTAACAAAGACTTCATTTTGAGTTATTTGGACACTAGGGGAACATATTTTAAGTAACAAAGACTAAATTTAGAGTTATTTGGACACTAGAGGAACATATTCTAAGTAACAAAGACTTAATTTTGAGTTTTTTGGACACTAGGGTAACATATTCTAAGTAACAAATACTTAATTTAGAGTTATTTGGACACTAGAGGAACATATTCTAAGTAACAAAGACTAAATTTAGAGTTATTTGGACACTAGGGGAACATATTCTAAGTAACAAAGACTTAATTTAGAGTTATTTGGACACTAGGGGAACATATTCTAAGTAACAAAGACTTAATTTAGAGTTATTTGGACACTAGGGGAACATATTCTAAGTAACAAAGACTACATTTAGAGTTATTTGGACACTAGGGGAACATATTCTAAGTAACAAATACTTAATTTAGAGTTATTTGGACACTAGGGGAACATATTCTAAGTAAAAAAGCCTAAATTTAAGGTTATTTGGACACTAGGGGAACATATTCTAAGTACCAAAGACTAAATTTAGAGTTATTTGGACACTAGGGGAACATATTCTAAGTAAAAAAGCCTATTTTTAAAGTTATTTGGACACTAGGGGAACATATTCTAAGTAACAAAGACTAAATTTAGAGTTATTTGGACACTAGGGGAACATATTCTAAGTAACAAAGACTTAATTTAGAGTTATTTGGACACTAGGGGAACATATTCTAAGTAACAAAGACTAAATTTAGAGTTATTTGGACACTAGGGGAACATATTCCAAGTAACAAAGACTTAATTTAGAGTTATTTGGACACTAGGGGAACATATTCTAAGTAACAAAGACTTAATTTAGAGTTATTTGGACACTAGGGGAACATATTCTAAGTAAAAAAGCCTAAATTTAAGGTTATTTGGACACTAGGGGAACATATTCTAAGTACCAAAGACTAAATTTAGAGTTATTTGGACACTAGGGGAACATATTCTAAGTAAACAAGCCTATTTTTAAAGTTATTTGGACACTAGGGGAACATATTCTAAGTAACAAAGACTTAATTTAGAGTTATTTGGACAGTAGGGGAACATATTGTAAGTAACAAAGACTCAATTTTGAGTTATTTGGACACTAGGGGAACATATTCTAAGTAACAAAGACGTAATTTAGAGTTATTTGGACACTAGGGGAACATATTCTAAGTAACAAAGACTTACATTAAAGTTATTTGGACACTAGGGGAACATATTCTTAGTAACAAAGACTAAATTTAGAGTTATTTGGACACTAGAGGAACATATTCTAAGTAACAAAGACTTCATTTTGAGTTATTTGGACACTAGGGGAACATATTTTAAGTAACAAAGACTAAATTTAGAGTTATTTGGACACTAGAGGAACATATTCTAAGTAACAAAGACTTAATTTTGAGTTTTTTGGACACTAGGGGAACATATTCTAAGTAACAAATACTTAATTTAGAGTTATTTGGACACTAGAGGAACATATTCTAAGTAACAAAGACTAAATTTAGAGTTATTTGATCACTAGGGGAACATATTCTAAGTAACAAAGACTACATTTAGAGTTATTTGGACACTAGGGGAACATATTCTAAGTACTAAAGACTTAATTTAGAGTTATTTGGACACTAGGGGAACATATTCTAAGTAACAAAGACTTAATTTAGAGTTATTTGGACACTAGGGGAACATATTCTAAGTAACAAAGACTACATTTAGAGTTATTTGGACACTAGGGGAACATATTCTAAGTAACAAAGACTAAATTTAGAGTTATTTGGACACTAGGGGAACATATTCTAAATAAAGACTTATTTTAGAGTTATTTGGACACTAGGGGAACATATTCTAAGTAATAAAGACTTAATTTAGAGTTATTTGGACACTAGGGGAACATATTCTAAGTAACAAAGACTTAATTTAGAGTTATTTGGACACTAGGGGAACATATTCTAAGTAACAAAGACTTAATTTAGAGTTATTTGGACACTAGGGGAACATATTCTAAGTAACAAAGACTTAATTTAGAGTTATTTGGACACTAGGGGAACATATTCTAAGTAACAAAGACTACATGTAGAGTTATTTGGACACTAGGGGAACATATTCTAAGTAACAAAGACTTAGTTTAGAGTTATTTGGTTAGGGCCAGGGTTAGAGGGTTAGGGTCAGGGTTAGAGGGTTAGGGTTATAATAAGGCCATGCCGAATAAGGCATTAACAAGTAATTAATAATGACTAGTTAAGAGCCAATATGTTACTAATTTGCATGTTAATAAGCAACTAATTAATGGTGAATATGTTCCCCACACTAAAGTGTTACCATGTTGTATTACTGGTGCACAACATGAATAAATGACACACCTGCAAATCAGTCAGCTGTTGCCGTATCCGTAATACGCCGATAGGGAGAAGTTTGTATTTACACGATGAGTCGGGTGTGTTTTGAGTTCAACTCATTAAAAATGGGAGCTAAAACAAAAGTGTTGCGTTTACATTTTTGTTCAGTAGAGTTAAGGTCGAATTTGCGGAAAATATTTTCTTCCACTGTAAAATAAAATAACCCAATTTTGGCATACATTTTTTTGAAGAGACCTGAATCACACGTACAAAAAAAACGGAGGTGCCACCGTACAGGAAGTTCATGAGTCACCCTTTTAAAATAAAGGCCCTAATATTGTGGAGCTTGTCAAACTTGAACCCAGAAGACAAACCAGGCAAAGCACACAAAATGTCCTCGTTGTGTCTTAATGCACTTCTTAGACAGCTTAGTTGGCTTGGACTTGCACGTCTCATCCTGTTGCATGGATTAAGTTAAGTGCGCTCGCCTTTTGCCTACATCCTCACTCTCAAGGGGACACAAACACGGTTAGGTCAGATGGAGCAACAGACAACAATCATTTATCACCTACTTGTTACAATACTGAATGCAAAAAAAAATACAAAAAAAAGCAGACAGTAGGACGAAGCTGCAAATGTCAGCCAACTGTCAAATTGATGCAATGCGAGGTGGTCCAAGGCCACAAGTGGACAAGACCACCTTTTACCCGACATGACGCATCCAAGCTGTTGGCTAACAATGCAGAATTTAGGACACTTTTGCATCATGACGGCTTTGAAGTATTTAAAATGATTGACCATTTTAAAAAGTAGAAAAGTACAAATGCACGATTGTGGTTTATGACAATGTGTTGTTGCATCTGACATCCTGCAATAAATGTAGAATATACAAACCCCGTTTCCATATGAGTTGGGAAATGGTGTTAGATGTAAATATAAACGGAATACAATGATTTGCAAATCCTTTTCAATCCATATTCAGTTGAATATGCTACAAAGACAACATATTTCATGTTCAAACTCATAAACTTTATTTTGTTGCAAATAATAATTAACTTAGAATTTCATGGCTGCAACACGTGCCAAAGTAGTTGGGAAAGGGCATGTTCACCACTGTGTTACATGGCCTTTCCTTTTAACAACACTCAGTTTTGGTTTGGGAAGTGAGGAGACACATTTTTGAAGTGGAATTATTTCCCATTCTTGCTTGATGTACAGCTTAAGTTGTTCAACAGTCCGGGGGTCTCCCTTCTCACATTGCAGGTGCCACACATTTTCAATGTCCGGACTACAGGCAGGCCAGTCTAGTACCCGCACTCTTTGACTATGAAGCCACGTTGATGTAACACGTGGCTTGGCATTGTCTTGCTGAAATAAGCAGGGGCGTCCATGGTGACGTTGCTTGGATGGCAACATATGTTGCTCCAAAAGCTGTATGTACCTTTCAGCATTAATGGTGCCTTCACAGATGTGTAAGTTACCCATGTCTTGGCCACTAATACACCCCCATACCATCACACATGCTGGCTTTTACACTTTGCGCCTAGAACAATCCGCATGGTTCTTTTCCTCTTTGGTCCGGAGGAGACGACGTCCACAGTTTCCAAAAACAATTTGAAATGTGGACTCGTCAGACCACAGAACACTTTTCCACTTTGTATCAGTCCATCTTAGATGAGCTCAGGCCCAGCCAAGCCGACGGCGTTTCTGGGTGTTGTTGATAAACGGTTTTCACCTTGCATAGGAGAGTTTTAACTTGCACTTACATATGTAGCGACCAACTGTAGTTACTGACAGTGGGTTTCTGAAGTGTTCCATGTGGTGATATCCTTTACACACTGATGTGGCTTGTTGATGCAGTACAGCCTGAGGGATGGAAGGTCACGGGCTTAGCTGCTTACGTGCAGTGATTTCTCCACATTCTCTGAACCCTTTGATGATATTACGGAGCGTAGATGGTTACTGCAGCTCGGACAACTGCTGTAACATTTAAAGGGACCCAGCATGCTAAATCGACTTTTCGTACCGCTCGGTTAATTGGAGTATCGGGTGTTGTTGATAAATGGCTTTGGCTCTGCATAGTAGAGTTGTAACTTGCACTTACAGATGTAGCGACCAACTGTAGTTACTGACAGTGGTTTTCTGAAGTGTTCCTGAGCCCATGTGGTGATGTCCTTTACACACCGATGTCGCTTTTTGATGCAGTACCACCTGAGGGATGGAAGGTCCGTAATTTTATCGCTTACGTGCAGTGATTTCGCCAGATCCTCTGAACCTTTTGATGATATTACAGACCTTAGATGGTGAAATCCCTAAATTCCTTGCAATAGCTGCTTGAGAAAGGTTGTTCTTAAACTGTTCAACAATTTGCTCAGGCATTTGTTGACAAAGTGGTGACCCTCGCCCCATCCTTGTTTGTGAATGACTGAGCATTTCATGGAATCTACTTTTATACCCAATCATGGCACCCACCTGTTCCCAATTAGCCTGCACACCTGTGGGATGTTCCAAATAAGTGTTTGATGAGCATTCCTCAACTTTATCAGTATTTATTGCCACCTTTCCCAACTACTTGGTCACGTGTTGCTGCCATCAAATTATAAAGTTAATGATTATTTGCAAAAAAATTCAACTGAATATGGCTTGAAAATGATTTGCAAATCATTGTATTCCGTTTATATTTACATCTAACACAAATTCCTAACTCATATGGAAACGGGGTATGTAACTTGTTTATGTGTGCTATGGCTATGAGTTTTTTTTTCCTTTGGCCTCAGTCTGGACCCCCTCCCTGGACTCCAGCCTTTGTTGTGTCAAAATGTATGAGAGTACCTAAGTTTGTTGGGAAGGGATTCATGTGACCCCATTCCTGGGTGGATCTCGCGTGAGAGGAAGAGAGGGGGTGGCGTTAATCATTTTGCAATGCGGTCTGCTGAAAATTACGGAAAGTGCCACTTTACAGAGCAACTGACGCTGTGGTGGAAGTTGAAATTGCCACAAAACACCTTTTAAGATATTCAAACTCTACGGCCATCTGGCGTCTCAAGTGGATAGTGCGACCCTCAATTTGTCACCTTTCATGTGTCAGGTAAATTGTGCCGAATGGGGACACGCTGCAGGCCTACACATACACATGCATCCACGATAAATGTACGCTACACACACATACCCCCCCCCGCCCCGCCCACCCATCCAACGCTCTCCATGCTTGAATCCTTTAGGGGCGACTGACGGCTGACTAGCGCTTATACAGCAGCAGCCGGCCTCCGTAGCTCCCACTCTCTCCCCTCTGTTGCAAGTTTTGTTGATTCTATGTAACTTGTTTATGTGTGCTATGGCTATGAGTTTTTTTTTCCTTTGGCCTCAGTCTGGACCCCCTCCCTGGACTCCAGCCTTTGTTGTGTCAAAATGTATGAAAGTACTTAAGTTTGTAGGGAAGGGATTCATATGGCCCCATTCCTGGGTGGATCTCGTGTGAGAGGAAGGGGGGGCGTTAATCATTTTGCAATGCGGTCTGCTGAAAATTGCAGAAAGCGCCACTCTACAGAGCAACTGACGCTGTGGTCGGAGTTGGTACCGCCACAAAACACCTTTTAGGATATTCAACACTCTATGGACATCTGGCGTCTCAAGTGGATAGTGCGGCCCTCAATTTGTCACCTTTCATGTGTCAGGTAAATTGTGCCGAATGGGGACACGCTGCAGGTAGGGATGATGTTCGAAATCGGTTCTCCCGGTTGATCGATAAGAAAAGAACCGATTCCATTGACTCGAATCCCTTTTTGAGAACCGGTTCCCGTTATCAAGGCCACTATAGTAAAGAAAAAGAGTTGGGTCTTTATTCGAATCCCTGGGAATGAATCCTTTCCCACGTACAGGAAATGCCCTGTGGGACGGCAATGTTATGCCCATTTGATTGTAGACTCTTACTGACATCTTGTGGCCATATGAAAATACTACGCGTCATTAGTTTGGGCACTTCCGGGTTGAGACAATTGAGAAGTAGACAAGTTGTGTTAGCTCCTACAAGCCTTGGAAAAGATAAGTGTGTAAGTAAACTGTTTAACTTGTTTATGGAACTCAATATTAAGGTGGAAAGTGTTTAGGTTTGATACTAACATGTTTATTGAAAAACGATGTTTGTGCATGTTTCAATGGATGTTTTGAGGACTTCAAATGGCTGCCAGTCGTGTATTTCCACCATCCAAATAGTATCAACACTCAGAAGTATTTGTTTGATGATAGTACTGTATATTTGTGTGAAGCTAATATTTACATATTGTGTATTACATTAATTGCATCACATAGCTTATACATTTGTCATTGTGTGTATTTCAGTTAAAAAAAAAACAACAACAGTTCAGTGCAAGACAAAAGTAAAGATAGGAAAAGACAAAGCAAGATCAACAACAATAAAAGAGCCTAAATCAGTGGTGTCAAACATACGGCCCGGGGGCCGGATCAGGCCCGCGAACAGGTTTTATCCGGCCCGCGGGGTGAGTTTGCTAAGTATAAAAATGAGCCGGAATTTTTAAATGAAAGAAACTGTTGTTCTAAAAGTGTGTCCACTAGATGTCGCAATAGCAATTATTTGTATCTTTGTAGATGATGCTACATATGTTCAAAATAAACCACATGATGTTAGTGCACCAGTCGAGGAATATGAGCAAACTACATAAATAACATCCTGTAATTTGATTTTGATATTGTTTTTTTATCTTGATAGATTGAAAATTAACACCTATGAGTTGACTGATGAACATTATCACATAATTTCTTCAGAAAATATAAATAACGACAAATAAAGATAGAATACTGCTAACCGCAACATGTAAGTGTAAAAAAAACAACCCAACAACATTATGATTTGTACAATTTCAGAATGTGCTTGTTTTTTTTTTTTAAACAAAGAAAACAATCTGAAGTTGTCTTTATTTTTAAGTTATCGTGCCGTGATTTTACCATTCCGGCCCACTTGGGAGTAGATTTTTCTCCAGGTGGCCCCTGATCTAAAATGAGTTTGACACCCCTGGCCTAAATGGATGAATCTGCTTTGGATTGTTTGTTAGCTGTCTGCCGAGCTGTATAAGCTCAACACGTATAGTGAGGGCAGAACAGGCAATATGCAATTATTGCCAGGCTTCGCTCTCATGTAAGAATTGTTGATTGATGACTGTGGTGTTCTTAGTGTCATAGTGTGTGTACTTAGTATGTTCCAATAGCAGCAGAAGTGCACTTTTTGGAGAGCTGTATTATTTTCAGTTTTGTGCCCAAGGGACTGATTTTATTTAACACTATATTATTATTTATACACCTATATTGTTTTTGTGTTACTGTATATATTTGTTTTTCTGAAAAATCCCACTTAATATACTTTGGGTAACAACAGCTTATATTTTTATTGTATTTTTTTTAGGGGGGTAACAGTAAATATTATTATTATTATTTTTTTTTTTCTTCTTATAAAATAAAAGTGAGCTTTTGTTAAACCAAATATTGTATTATATTGTAATATTGTATTATATTTCAATATTGTAATATTGTGTTTTTTTCCATATACAACAACCTATCTGGATTCGATAAGAGAATCGTTAAGGAATCGGTTGGATAAGAGGATTCGATAATGGGCTGGAACTCGATCATTTCTTCTCAAACATCATCCCTAGCTGCAGGCCTACACACACACACATGCACACCCCCAATGGACCCTACGTATTCCTTGTGAGATCATGTTGAAGGGTCTCTTTACTTCTAGTCAGTTGGGGTTTGTAACTGCCATTACCTGGTTTTTACCTCCAGATATGTGTGCTGTCGCGGAGGCGCCAGAGTGAAGCAACATGTTGGAACGTTTTGCTGCAAGGTCACAGAGTGAGCGCAGGACAGGTTAACGACCTCCGACTTCACTGCACCGTGACGCACATTTGATCTGTAACAGAGTCCACTTTTCAACACCCATTTCAGTTCTTTTGACTTCAATATACATTTTTCAAAACCATTTTAATCTCTCTTACTAGAAGCGGGGAATTAAACACACCGTCGATAGGCAGGATTAAACAAGATCCGCTTCTTCCGACTCCTTTTCGGCCATGTTGAATCATGCAAGTGTGTAATGTGTAATTATACTTTGATGCAAAATAGACACGATGACCATATGCATGTTGTGCGTGTTTGCTCCCTTGATTTGTTCAACTTATAATAAACATGTGGAGGTGGAGGTTGCACGCTCGTCAATCAATTGTGCCGTCAACTCCTCATGTGCGTGTGTGCAAATATTTGCTGCCTTCCCCTGCAACTCACATTATCATCCAATTGTTCACTTTTGTTTCGACGCCAAACAACGAAGGCTGCAAACGGACAAAAATAACAATAAAAATGCAAAACACAAGCATACAACTTGATTTGTGTCAGGTGTTATTCTTCTTTTTTTTGTCCTCACAAATCAAACTCCATATTGGCAAAAAGCACAAAGAACACATTTTTTGGAGCCAACTCCAAAGCTGACAAGTAACAGGTACAGCATGCAGTATCTACTAGGGGCCTCAAAAAAAAAAAAAAAAAAACATTTTCAGATTAATCGCAATTCTTATTATTCGATTCAAAAATCAAAAATAGATTTAAAAAAAAAAAATTTAAAATTAAAAAAAAAAAAAAATGTATTAAAAAAAAAATAAAATAAAAAAATAAAAAATAAAAAATAAAAAAAAATATATATATATATATATATATATATATAGTATATACATATATATATATATATATAGTATATACATATACACACACACATATATACATATATATATACATATATATATATATATATATATATATATATATATATATATATATATATGTATATATATATATATATATATATATATGTACATACATACACATTTATACATATATGTACATATACATATACAGTATATACACACATACATACATATATACACACACATATATATATATTCATATATACATACACACAAATATTCATTTATATATATATATATATATATAAATATATGTACATACACACATATATAAACATACACACATTTATAAACACATACATAAACACACACACATATATTCATGTATATATATATATATATATATATATAGATACATACACATACACACATTTATACACACATACATACAAACACACTCACACACAAACACACTCACACACACACACGTTCAAAAATGTGGTACCGGGCCGCGCAAGAAATTTAAAAAAATAAATAAAAAATAAGAAATAAAATTATTATTATTATATTTTTTTTTTTAATTAAATCAACATAAAAACACTATATATACATATTGTGTATGTGTATGTCAATATAGATCAATATAGTCTGCAGGTATACAGTCCGTAAGCACACATGATTGTATTTCTTTATGAAAAAAAAACAAACAAAAAAAACAAAAAAAAAACCCCTCCCCGGTCCGTGGGACAAATTTTCAAGCGTTGACCGGTCCCCAGCTACAAAAAGGTTGGGGACCACTGGTCTAAGGCAGAGGTGTCGTTTTCACTTAGGGCCACATCGCAGTCATGTTTGGCATCTAACAATTATTACACCATTTTTTTAATGCATTCTATTAGAAGATTTTTTTCAAACTAAAATGTTAAAAAAAATATGGTACGTTGCAATAATTTCACCTGAAAATGTAGTGTATATTACTGTAAATGGAAAAACAGTACTGCTGTTTTTATGGTAAAAAAAAAACCATCTCAGTTCCCAGAATTTTATTGTAAAATGTACATTTGTTTTTTAATAAATTAAAAAAAAAACTGTAATTTTACAGTAAAATTGTGGCACCTGAGCTGCCGGTTTGTTATTTTTTATTTTTTTACAGCAAATCAACAAGTGTAGATTTTTCGGTGTATTACTGTAAATGCCAAAATGGCACCACAGTTTTTTACAGTCAAAAAAGTACATTTGTTTTTTTTTTTCATTTAGAGAAAAATGCTGTAAAAACCACAGTAAATTTCACAATTTTACCTTGAAATGTATTGCTACTTTTACATTGCATAACTTGATGGATAACTTGTTTTGAAATCATTATTATTAGTTTTTATTTATACTCAAAAATTGGTTTGAATGTTTGATAATGAATTTTTGCATAATTAGACAATATTTAAGTTAACATCATTTGCGATTACATTCAGTACATGTATTTTTTGTCTCCCGAAAAAGAAAGAAATAATACATTTAGTAAGAAGTAGAGATGTCCGATAATATCGGCCTGCCAATATTATCACCCGATAAATGCTTTAAAATGTAATATTGAAAATTATCGGTATCGGTTTCTTATTATCGGTATGGTTTTTTTTATTTTTTAAATTTTTTTATTAAATCCACATAAAAAACACAAGATACACTTACAATTAGTGCACCAAGCCAAAAAACCTCCCTCCCCCATTTACACTCATTCACACAAAAGGGTTGTTTCTTTCTGTTATCAATATTCTGCTTCCTACATTATATATCAATATATATCAATATAGTCTGCAAGGGATACAGTCCGTAAGCACACATGATTGTGCTGCTCCACTAATAGTACTAACCTTTAACAGTTAATTTTACTCATTTTCATTCATTACTAGTTTCTATGTAACTGTTTTTATATTGTTTTACTTTCTTTTTTATTCAAGAAAATGTTTTTAATATATTTATCTTATTTTATTTTATAATTTTTTTTAAAAAGGACCTTATCTTCACCATACCTGGTTGTCCAAATGAGGCATAATAATGTGCTAATTCCACCACTGTATATATCGGTATCGGTTGATATCGGTATCGATAATTAAAGAGTTGGACAATATCGGAATATCGGATATCGGCAAAAAGCCATTATCGGACATCCCTAGTAAGAAGAGTTACAGTACTATATTAATGCATATTATTTCCTGGCTTTCGAGGGCCAAATAAAATGAAGTAGCGGGCCACATCTGGCCCCCGGGCCTTGAGTTTGACACCTGTGCCCTATGGCCTTGAAATAAACAATAAGCAGGTAATAATCAATGCCTTCTCCCTAATAAACACCTTACTCCTAGTAAAAAGATAACGATGGTGAATAAAGATGGTGAATTAAGAGATTCTATTTTAGTTTTAATACAAATATGTTTTTTTCCATGAAATTGATACATGTCTTTGTTGGCACAGGGAGAGAATACTTGGTAGACATATTGTATCGCCAAAGCACTTTTGGGAATGGACGGCGCACCTCCTTTTGTAGTTGTTATTTTGCGAGTGGATTTAAGGGGATTGACATATACGAGGGAAGTAAACAACGTTCCCGTCCAAGGAGGCTGTTAAAATGATTGCTTTTGTACATTGGCAGCAGAGCACGGCGACCATCGGGAGGATGATTGTGTTAGAAACATGCATCCAATCAGGGTGTTCATTTGAAACCGTTTGGGAACATATACGTCATATTTAAAATGCATGTACCAATAATCACAGAACATCAATGATATTTTGACAACATGCCATGTTGTGTGTCTAATGAGCTATGTGGCTCCATCCACTTTCTACATACACGCTAATCATGCACTTGTCCTACGTAATGGACGTCTTTTATTTGGTTTTTGTCCTGTCCAACTACTCAGGCAAATCCTATAGACCAGTGGTCCCCAACCACCGGGCCCGATTGGTACCGGGCCGCTCAAGAAATACTTCTTTTTTTTTTTTTTTAAATTAAATCAACATAAAAAACACAATAAATACATTATATATCAATATAGACCAGGGGTCACCAACGCGGTGCCCGCGGGCACCAGGTCGCCCGTAAGGACCAGGGGCTGTACTTATTAAGCTTCTTAGAATTACTCCTAAGAAGTCTGCTAAGAGTTGACTTAAGAGTAAATCAATTCTTCGCTGAAAGCTGCACTTAAAGGCCTACTGAAATGAATTGTTTTTATTTAAACGGGGATAGCAGATCTATTCTATGTGTCATACTTGATCATTTCGCGATATTGCCATATTTTTGCTGAAAGGATTTAGTATAGAACAACGACGATAAAGATTGCAACTTTTGGTATCTGATAAAAAAAAGGCTTGCCCCTACCGGAAGTAGCGTGACGTAGTCAGTTGAACATATACGCAAAGTTCCCTATTGTTTACAATGATGGCCGCATGAAGTGAGAGAGATTCGGACCGAGAAAGCGACAATTTCCCCATTAATTTGAGCGAGGATGAAAGATTTGTGGATGAGTAAAGTGCAAGTGAAGGACTAGTGGGGAGTTGAAGCTATTCAGATAGGGAAGATGCTGTGAGAGCCGGGGGTGACCTGATATTCAGCTGGGAATGACTACAACAGTAAATAAACACAAGACATATATATACTCTATTAGCCACAACACAACCAGGCTTATATTTAATATGCCACAAATTAATCCTGCATAATAACACCTGCGTGTTTGTTATGCTAGCTCCTAGCTCCTCTGCTAGCTCCTAGCTCCATAGAACACGCCAATACAATTCAAACACCTGATCAACACACACAATCACTCAGCCCAAAAGACCGTTCACCTAACCCAAGGTTCATAAAGCTTATATATTTTTAAAAAGTTACGTACGTGACGCGCACGTACGGTACTGTACGTGTTATGCTAGCTCCTAGCTCCTATGCTAGCTCCTAGCTCCATAGAACACGCCAATACAATTCAAACACCTGATCAACACACACAATCACTCAGCCCAAAAGACCGTTCACCTAACCCAAGGTTCATAAAGCTTATATATTTAAAAAAAGTTACGTACATACGCAAAAAAAAGTTGCGCACATACGGTCAAGCGATCAAATGTTTAGAAGCCAAAGCTGCATACTCACAGTAGCACGTCTGCGTCTTTGTCATCCAAATGAAAGTAATCCTGGTAAGAGTCTGTGTTGTCCCAGTTCTCTACAGGCGTCTGTGTATCGAAGTCAAAAGTCCTCCTGGTTAGAGTCTCTGTTATCCGAGTTCTTCCATCTTGACTGCATCTTTCGGGAATGTAAACAAAGAAGCGCCGGCTGTGTACTGTTGTTGCTGACTACGTTCGAAAAATACGTCCATTTCGCACCGACAACTTTCTTCTTTGCTTGCTCAGCTTCCTTCTCCATAATGCAATGAACATGATTGCAACAGATTCACGAACACAGATGTCCAGAATACTGTGGAATTATGAAATGAAAACAGAGCTTTTTCGTATCGGCTTCAATGTGGAAGGCATACCCGTGTTCCCCGGTCTACGTCACGCGCATACGTCATCCTCAGAGGCGTTTCGAACCGGAAGTTTAGCGGCAAATTTAAAATGTCACTTTATAAGTTAACCCGGCCGTATTGGCATGTGTTATAATGTTAAGATTTCATCATTGATATATAAACTATCAGACTGCGTGGTCGGTAGTAGTGGCTTTCAGTAGGCCTTTAAAAGTTAGTTATCAAGCGTCTTACTCACACTTTCAGCGAAGTGTAGGACTGAATCTTAAGTGTCACACTCAGAGCTGAATTACGACATTACTATGTGCCGTAAACGGAATTTTAGGTGACATCATTTCTGTGTCCATAGAAATGACCAATCACGGAAGGGAATCCGTTGTCTAAGAATAAAGAAATATCTTGGAAATATTTAAGTGGACAATGGGAGTGTATATTTTGACAATAAACTACAAAATAATAGAAAACAAACTAGTCCCCGCCGGCACTCACGCTACCGCTCCCTCTCTTCTATCGCCCACACACTCACTGACGTCACTCACCTCACGGCCACACACATACGCTACTGTCATAACATTTTCTTTCCAATTCATTAATTAGGCAACTAATTTGAAACTGGTGTGGGTGGCTCTATATATACTAGCCCACTGCAGACACATGCAGAAATCAACATGGAATCGAAAAGTATTAAATCTGTGACAAAAATAATATCCGCTCTGTCTAAACGATACCGTTTGATCAGCTGCTCGTCATCAAAAAAACAAAAAACATGAACGTTGGCGCACGTCTCTCTCGCCTCAGTGCCATCCCCTGCTGGCAACTCCTAGCCACTTAAGACACCTCTGAAGGTCTCTTAAATATCGTGGAGAGTAGGAGTGATTCTTAGACTTAAGAACGTTGATAAAAAGCTTTTATTCTTAAGTTTGAGAGTAGGACTAAATTTCGCAAATTCTCAGGACTTAAGTGTAAAATGGCACTCTAAGAAGCTTGATAAGTACGGCCCCAGATGAGTAGCCCGCTGGCCTGTTCTAAAAATAGCTCAAATAGCAGCACTTACCAGTGAGCTGCCTCTATTTTTTAAATTGTATTTATTTACTAGCAAACTGGTCTCGCTTTGCTCGACATTTTTAATTCTAAGAGAGACAAAACTCAAATAGAATTTGAAAATCCAAGAAAATATTTGAAAGACTTGGTCTTCACTTGTTTAAATAAATTATTTTATTTGTTTTTACTTTGCTTCTTATAACTTTCAGAAAGACAATTTTAGAGATAAAATACAACCTTAAAAATGATTTTAGGATTTTTAAACACATATACCTTTTTACCTTTTAAATTCCTTCCTCTTCTTTCCTGACAATTTAAATCAATGTTCAAGTAAATGTATCTTTTTTATTGTAAAGAATAATAAATACATTTTAATTTAATTTTTCATTTTAGCTTCTGTTTTTTTGACAAAGAATATTTGTGAAATATTTCTTCAAACTTATTATGATTAAAATTCAAAAAAAATATTCTGGCTAAGCTAGAAAATCTGTAAAATCAAATTTAAATCTTATTTCAAAGTCTTTTGAATTTCTTTTAAAATTTTTATTCTGGAAAATCTAGAAGAAATAATGATTTGTCTTTGTTAGAAATATAGCTTGGTCCAATTTGTTATATATTCTAACAAAGTGTAGATTGGATTTTAACCTATTTAAAACATGTCATCAAAATTCTAAAATTAATCTTAATCAGGAAAAATTACTAATGATGTTCCATAAATTATTTTCAAAAAGATTTAAATTAGCTAGTTTTTCTCTTCTTTTTTTCAGTTGAATTTTGAATTTTAAAGAATCGAAATTGAAGATAAACTATGTTTCAAAATGTAATTATCATTTTTTTCGTGTTTTCTCCTCTTTTAAACCATTCAATTAAGTGTAAATATCATTAATTATTAATAATAACATAGAGTTAAAGGTAAATTGAGCAAATTGGCTATTTCTGGCAATTTATTTAAGTGTGTATCAAACTGGTAGCCCTTCGCATTAATCACTACCCAAGAAGTAGCTCTTGCTTTCAAAAAGGTTGGTGACCCCTGATATAGACCAATACAGTCTGCAGGGATACAGTCCGTAAGCACACATGATTGCGGGGACTAGAGGGGGATAAAACAGAGAGACGACAACATTAGCAAATAGGATATGTACAAATATGATGGTAAAAGTGATAGCAAAGAAGCAATTAGTGAAATAAATAATGATACAGAAATGACAAAGAGCATTATTACACTACAAATGGAGCAATACAAATACCAATAGAAATATCACTATTGATAATGAACAATAACAATAATTACCTTTATTATCAACAATACAGTGCAATGATACATATATGTCAGTGGTCCCCAACCACCGGGCCGCGGCCCGGTACCGGTCCGCGGACCGATTGGTACCGGGCCGCACTAGAAATTTAAAAAAAAAAAAAAAAATATATATATATATATTTTTTTTAATGAAATCAACATAAAAAACACAATATATACATTATACATCGATATAGATCAATACAGTCTGCAGGGATACAGTCCGTAAGCACACATGATTGTATTTATTTATGTAAAAAAAAAAATAATAATTTTTTTTTGTTTTTTTTTTTGGAAATACACAGTGAATGTATATGTACATGTATGTGTATATGTATGTTTGTACAGTGAATGTATATGTACATGCATGTGTATATGTATGTTTGTACAGTGAATGTACATGTACATGTATGTGTATATGTATGTTTGTACAGTGAATGTATATGTACAGTATGTGTATATGTATGTTTGTACAGTGAATGTATATGTACATGTATGTGTATATGTATGTTTGTACAGTGAATGTATATGTACATGCATGTGTATATGTATGTTTGTACAGTGAATGTATATGTACATGTATGTGTATATGTATGTTTGTACAGTGAATGTATATGTACATGTATGTGTACATGTATGTTTGTACAGTGAATGTATATGTACAGTATGTGTATATGTATGTTTGTACAGTGAATGTATATGTACATGTATGTGTATATGTATGTTTGTACAGTGAATGTATATGTACAGTATGTGTATATGTATGTTTGTACAGTGAATGTATATGTACATGTATGTGTATATGTATGTTTGTACAGTGAATGTATATGTACAGTATGTGTATATGTGTGTTTGTACAGTGAATGTATATGTACATGTATGTGTATATGTATGTTTGTACAGTGAATGTATATGTACAGTATGTGTATATGTATGTTTGTACAGTGAATGTATATGTACAGTATGTGTATATGTGTGTTTGTACAGTGAATGTATATGTACATGTATGTGTATATGTATGTTTGTACAGTGAATGTATATGTACAGTATGTGTATATGTATGTTTGTACAGTGAATGTATATGTACATTATGTGTATATGTATGTTTGTACAGTGAATGTATATGTACATTATGTGTATATGTATGTTTGTACAGTTCAATACGCATATTGAATGAATATGCATATGTGTGTGTATATTAGTGTTGTTTCGATATCAATATATTGGTACCGGTACCGGTACCAAAATGTATTTCGATACATTTTTGGCACTTTTTGATACTTTTCTAAATAAAGGGGACCACAAAAAATGGCATTATGGGCTTTATTTTAACAATAAGTCTTACGGTACATTGAACATATGTTTATTATTGCAAGTTTGTCCTTGAATAAAATAGTGAACATACAAGACAACTTGTCTTTTATTAGTAAGTAAGCAAACAAAGGTTCCTAATTTAACATATGCAGTAACATATTGTGTCATTTATCATTCCGTTTGTCAAATGTATTAAGGACAAGTGGTAGAAAATGAGGTATTAATCTACTTGTTCATTTACTGTTAATATCTGCTTACTTTCTCTTTTTCTATCTACACTTCTGTTAAAATGTAATAATCACTTATTATTCTGTTGTTTGGATACTTTACATTAGTTTTGGATGATACCACACATTTGGGTATCAATCCGATACCAAGTAGTTACAGGATCATACATTGGTCATATTCAAAGTCTTCATGTGTCCAGGGACATATTTCCGGAGTTTACAAACATAATATACATTTTTTTAAATGAAAGAACATTTTGTGATACTAAAAAATATTAATGTAATCATAGTAGTATCGACTAGATACGCTCCTGCACTTGGTATCATTGCAGTGGATGTCAGGTGTAGATCCACCCATTTGTTTACATTCAGGTGAGCTAGGGTGTGTAGTGAAGCATGTTTAGCTATTCCTCATCCGGCAGGGATGATACTTGTAAGAAACTTACTTTTTAGAGGCGGTATAGTACTGAATATGATTCATTAGTACCGCGGTACTATGCTAATACCGGTATACTGTACAACCCTAGTACATATGTATGAATAATTATGTGTAGGTGTGTATGAATGTGAAATTTGTAAGTACAGTATATGTGAATTGTGAATTATATTTATATAGCGCTTTTTCTCAAGTGATTCAAAGCGCTTTACATTGTGAAAACCCAATATCTAAGTTACATTTAAACCAGTGTGGGTGGCACTGGGAGCAGGTGGGTAGTGTTTCTTTCCCAAGGACACAACGACATTGACTAGGATGGCGGATGCGGGGATCGAACATGGAACCCCTGAAGTTGCTGTCACGGCCACTCTACCAACCGAGCTACACCCCTCCGAGCTATATATTTTGGTCTCCCGGTTTGTGTGGGAGCCAAAGCCACCCAGAGAGCCCAACCCAAAACAGCAGGTCCGGTGCCCAGGGAACAAGGGACCACCGGCTCCACCCAGCCAGGCCGGCCCAGCGACATGAACCAACCGGCAGGGCCAGCAACAGGCGGTAGACAGACGCGCCCAGCAGAGGACAAGGCACGGGAGAAGCAGGGGACAGCCAGCCCCTAAGCCAGCGATAGACCACACCCCACGCGGGAAGAAAGACTGGACTCCACGCAGCCGGACGGGATGACCGACCCACCAGCACCCACCAGGTATTGGTATCGGCCGATTTCACTCATGGATGAAAATCTCCGTCTTGGCAATTACTGGCAGTTGGTCCATTTCTTGTGTTTAGTAACACAAACCAGGTAGTTGGTCTGATACTGACTTAGCCACCTGCGAGGTTTTTGTCTTGACCGAGGAAAAAGATTGTCGCCGATGTTGAAGGGGTTGAGACTCTCAGGAAGGACTTCTTTTTTTCTTTTTTTTTACACAGTTTGCAGTGACCTTGGCCCAGTACGACTGTGTCCACAGCACCTCTCGGCTTTGACGGCATAACAACAACACGGAGCTGTTTGGTAAAGCAAGCAATGAGGTCAGTGGAAAGAACAGAAAGGGCCTCATTGTTGTTATTGCTAACGCCACTTTTCACCGCCTGCGATGCCGCCTTGATAAAAAAAGAGACCGAAGGACATCCCATGTTTACACTTGCCCTATTCAATATGTCTGAAAAGGAGTAGGAAGAAGCAGAACGTGGTCGGAAACCACGAAAAAATACACATTTGACTCGTTTTGATTGCAAAAAAAGGGGCCGGAAATGACATCATGACAAAGGGTGGGTGGAGTAGCCAAGAATTGCACTCGAGTAAGCGTACCGTTACTTTAGAGCGGGGGTCTTGAGCGTTTTCCAGGCCGAGGACCCCAAACTGATGGAGGGATGGACCTACTTATATATCCTGTAAACAATTGTTTTTAAATAAACAGGTCCAAAAATGTACCTTGTTATTGTGCAACACTGAAATATTCAAATTATATAGAAGTCTATATATATATAATAAATCTTTGAACATTACCAGCCCCTGGTGTCAGTTGCCGTCACCTCCCCCTGCATACCATAACACAGCGTGCAGGTAGGACAATTATCTATGTTTCATAAATCCGGCAAAATCCAAAAATACAGAAAAACGTGCCGATAGCACGGGTTGATTGATTGATTGATTGATTGAGACTTTTATTAGTAGATTGCACAGTTCAGTACATATTCCGTATAATTGACCACTAAATGGTAACACCCGAATAAGTTGTTCAACTTGTTTAAAGCAAGCAATGAGGTCAGTGGAAAGAACAGAAAGGGCCTCATTGTTGTTATTGCTAACGCCACTTTTCACCGCCTGCGATGCCGCCTTGATCAATTCATGGTAGCGATGGAAAAGCTAACGGGAAAGCTTAGCATGGGAAACAAGCAAACAAATGGCGATGCTTAGCTCAGGAATCAAACCCACGTAACTTGTCGCATGGAGCAAACAAGACAGCCAGACTGAGTGTGGCAAAAAAGCAGGAATAAATAGCTCTCTGATTAGTGCCCGGAAGCGGGTGAGCATCCCGAACACTAATCACAGAGGCAGGTGAAAATAATCAGCACCCATGGCAACCAAGACAACACAAACCCCGGGGTGCTGAAAAGAGAACTAAGGGAGTCAAACTAAAATAAAACATGATCCGGGCAAAGGATCATGACAGTCATGGATGTATGTCGTTAGGATTTTATCAATACATTTACCAATAGTGATATTTCTTATCGATACCAGTATTCATTGGTACTCTTATTGGTAGTATATGAAATTGATGTAAATACCATTTTTTTGTATTTTCTATTAGCATTTTCATCAGCACAAGAGGTTGTACACCAGCAACATGATGTAACATCTCACAGCAGGGAAATATGTTATCAACCCGTGCTTTTTAGGTCTTGAACAAGTCAACAACGTTTGCATGTGCGAGGTGGAAATAATGTTTATGTATGACATTTATGTGCAGAGCACAGACCTTTTGCGTGATATATCACATCAAATGTATTACATACAACCAATTAGCATGTTACATGGGTAAAAATAGGAATTGTTATTTGTGTTTATTTTGACGTGTTTGAGTGACGGACCTAAAGCCGTATTAAGTGTTGACAGCTACCGATGTATAGGTGTATGTGGGGGGGCGTGGCCTGCGGACCTGCAGCGAAGCGGGGTGTGCCAGGACCGGCTTCAAGATCAGCGACAGGTGCGTAGATGACCCAGCTGAGAGTGTTTCTCTGATCACCTGTCGCTTTGTTAAAGGCAGCAGTCGGGAAGGAGAGGGGAGAGTTGTTGTTGATGGTGGAAACGAAAAACGAGCACGAACGAGAGTGAGAGCGAGACGGACAGAAAAGACTAAAAATAACATTTATTGCAAAATAAATCATTGTTAAGAAAGATGAACGAGGCTGTCATGTCCGTCATTGGTGGTCCAAGGAACCCGGAGGAACAAGACCTCCACATGGTATTATATACAAAACCCAAAAGCAGTGAAGTTGTCACGTTGTGTAAATGGTAAATAAAAACAGAATACAATGATTTGCTAATCCTTTTCAACTTATATTCAATTGAATAGACTGCAAAGACAAGATACTTAACGTTCGACCTGGAAAACATTGTTGTTTTTCTGCAAATATTAGCTCGTTTGGAATGTGATGCCTGCAACATGTTCGGAAAAGGCTGAGAAAGTTGAGGAAGGCTCATCAAACACTTATTTGGAACATCCCACAGGTGAACAGGCTAATTGGGAACAGGTGGGTGCCATGATTGGGTATAAAAGCAGCGTCCATGAAATGCTCAGTCATTCACAAACAAGGACGGGGCGAGGGTACAGGTCAAGGGTCACAGGTCAAGGGTCACCACTTTGTCAACAAATGCCTGGGCAAATGGTTTAAAAACAACATTTCTCAAGCAGCTATTGCAAGGAATTTAGGGATTTCACCATCTAAGGTCTGTAATAACATCAAAAGGTTCAGAGGATCTGGCGAAATCACTGCACGTAAGCGATGAAATTACGGACCTTCCATCCCTCAGGTGGTACTGCATCAAAAAGCGACATCGGTGTGTAAAGGACATCACCACATGGGCTCAGGAACACTTCAGAAAACCACTGTCAGTAACTACAGTTGGTCGCTACATCTGTAAGTGCAAGTTACAACTCTACTATGCAGAGCCAAAGCCATTTATCAACAACACCCGGTACTCCAATTAACCGAGCGGTACGAAAAGTCGATTTAGCATGCTGGGTCCCTTTAAATGTTACAGCAGTTGTCCGAGCTGCAGTTTGTTTGCAGCAAAAACTTTAATTTCTATTTGCACACACACTTTCCCTGAGCTGAGCCTCTCTGACCCATTACCCAACGTCCAACAAAACATAGTTTGTTCGAGTACCTAAAAAAAAAAAAAAAAAAAAAAAAAAAAAGAAACACGTTGTTGCCAGATGTTGCTCAACACTCTGCTCACCACGTGGTTATTAATAACGTTGTGGGGGGGGGGGAGTGCCATGACATCAGGATCTGCTTGTTGTTGCCACGCAGGGTTGGTGAGAGATTGAGGCGGTAAATAAAAAAAAATGAAATGACTTTCAGTAAGTCCTTGAGAGGACATCATTATTATTATTAGTGGACTAATTCACTTTCACCATTCCCGCATTAATAGCATGTTTACGTCCCGCCAACGCCACGTTTAATAGTTGTCAACAGCATGCGTTTGTAATGAGCCGTCACTTTCTCACCACTCCCTCGCCGGCCTAAGCTGCACTTTGGCAATAAACAAACTCAGTTGTTGCCTGAGCGGACACGACGAGACGCGGTCGCCATGTTTACCGCTAAATACGGCAGTTTTGGAGCAACGCTACACGCAGAATTAAACATGATTTACCGTGTGGGAAGAAGTCACAGCACTTCATTTGTCCACATTTGAATACACGGCAAAAAGTGACATCTAAGTAAGATGAAATATGTCAAATAAGGCTGATATTTGCTTATTTTCTGTCTGATAAGATCATTCTTCTCACTAAGCAGATTTGATGTTAGAGTGTTTTACTTGTTTTAAGTGTCCTAAATGATGTCAGTAAGATATTACAGCTGAGATTTGATGAGCTATATTGAGTAAAACATGCTTGAAACTAGAATATCAAGTGTTGTGTCATCAACACTCACAAGTAGAAAACTACTTTTTTAAAGTCATCATTTCTTATTTCAAGCATGGTAAAAAAAAAAAATCATGACTTTGACACAATTGTGTCTCATAATTAAAACAGATGACAGCCAAATGGACTTTGCTGTTTTATTTTCCATGAAACAATAGAACAAAAGTGCTCATATAGTAGTACAGTTGGCACAGTACAGTAAACTGACAGTTCATATTTCAACATTTCACATGTGACATTTCAAACAATTTTGATCAGAAATAGTTCATGCACATTCAGATGAATTCTTCAAAATTACAATTAAACATTTTTTGGCCGGGGGCCGGGCTATATATATATATATAAATAATCGGATAAAAGAGACAAACTACATTATAAATGATAAATAAATGGGTTATACTTGTATAGCGCTTTTCTACCTTCAAGGTACTCAAAGCGCTTGGACACTATTTCCACATTCACCCATTCACACACTGATGGAGGGAGCTGCCATGCAAGGCGCTAACCAGCAGCCATCAGGAGCAAGGGTGAAGTGTCTTGGCCAAGGACACAACGGACGTGACTAGGATGGTAGAAGGTGGGGATTGAACCTTCTATCCTATCCAGTACAAAATTGAAAAAAAAAACAGCATACTGGCACCATACTTATTTTGATTATTGTTTCTCAGCTGTTTGTAAATGTTGCAGTTTATAAATAAAGGTTTATTTAAAAAAATTAAAATTAAAATTAAAAAATGAATTACATTTTTTTTTTTTTTTAAACCTCTGCGCATGTGCATAGCATATATCCAACGAATCGATGACTAAATGAATCGGTAACTATTTTAATAATCGATTTTAATCGATTTTAATCGATTTAATCGATTAGTTGTTGCAGCCCTAATATATATATATATATATATATATATATATATATATATATATATATATATATATATATATATATATATATATATATATATATATATATATATATATACATATAATTTGGTGGAGGAATTATGATGTGGGGATGTTTTTCAGGAATTGGGCTTGGCCCCTTAGTTCCAGTGAAAGGAACTTTGAATTCTCCAAGAGAGCAAAACATTTTGGACAATTCCATGGGATGACACTTCAATGACACTTCAAGTTCATGTGTGAGTCAAGCAGGTGGCCGAATACTTCTGGCAATATAGTGTATGTCAGTAAAGGTTTCCAGGTTAGTTCCCATTTATTCATATTCCATCCATCCATCCATCCATCCATCCATCCATCCATCCATCCATCCATCCATCCATCCATCCATCCATCCATCCATCTTCTTCCGCTTATCCGAGGTCGGGTCGCGGGGGCAGCAGCCTAAGAAGGGAAGCCCAGTCTTCCATCTCCCCAGCTACTTAGTCCAGCTCCTCCCGGGGGATCCCGAGGCGTTCCCAGGCCAGCCGGGAGACATAGTCTTCCCAACAGGGACGGCGTGGCGAAGTTGGTAGAGTGGCTGTGCCAGCAATCGGAGTGTTGCTGGTTACTGGGGTTCAATTCCCACCTTCTACCTTCCTAGTCACGTCCGTTGTGTCCTTGGGCAAGACACTTCACCCTTTGCCTCTGATGGCTGCTGGTAGCGCCTTGCATGGCAGCTCCCTCCATCAGTGTGTGAATGTGTGTGTGAATGGGTGAATGTGGAAATAGTGTCAAAGCGCTTTGAGTACCTTGAAGGTAGAAAAGCGCTATACAAGTATAACCCATTTATTATTTATTTATAACGTGTCCTGGGTCTTCCCCGTGGCCTCCTACCGGTCGGACATGCCCTTAACACCTCCCTAGGGAGGCGTTCGGGTGGCATCCTGACCAGATGCCCGAACCACCTCATCTGGCTCCTCTCCATGTGGAGGAGCAGCGGCTTTACTTTGAGCTCCCCCCGGATGGCAGAGCTTCTCACCCTATCTCTAAGGGAGAGACCCACCACCCGGCGGAGGAAACTCATTTCATCCGCTTGTACCCGTGATCTTGTCCTTTCGGTCATAACCCAAAGCTCATGACCATAGGTGAGGATGGGAACGTAGATCGACTGGTAAATTGAGAGCTTTGCCTTCCGGCTCAGCTCCTTCTTCACCACAACGGATCGATACAGCGTCCGCATTAATGAAGACGCCGCACCGATCCGCCTGTCGATCTCACCATCCACTCTTCCCTCACTCATGAACAAGACTCAGAGGTACTTGAACTCCTCCACTTGGGGCAGGGTCTCCTCCGCAACCCGGAGATGGCACTCCACCCTTTTCCGGGCGAGAACCATGGACTCGGACTTGGAGGTGCTGATTCTCATCCCAGTCGCTTCACACTCGGCTGCGAACCGATCCAGTGAGAGCTGAAGATCCTGGCCAGATGAAGCCATCAGGACCACATCATCTGCAAAAAGCAGAGACCTAATCCTGCAGCCACCAAACCAGATCCCCTCAACGCCTTGACTGCACCTAGAAATTCCATCCATAAAAGTTCTGAACAGAATGGGTGACAAAGGGCAGCCTTGGCGGAGTCCAACCCTCACTGGAAACGTGTCCGACTTACTGCCGGCAATGCGGACCAAACTCTGGCACTGATCATACAGGGAGCGGACCGCCACAATCAGACAGTCCGATACCCCATACTCTCTGAGCACTCCCCACAGGACTTCCCGAAGGACACGGTCGAATGCCTTCTCCAAGTCCACAAAGCACATGTTGACTGGTTGGCCAAACTTCCATGCACCCTCAAGGACCCTGCCGAGAGTATAGAGCTGGTCCACAGTTCCACAACCAGGACGAAAACCACACTGTTCCTCCTGAATCCGAGGTTCAACTATCCGGCGTAGTCTCCTCTCCAGTACACCTGAATAGACCTTACCGGGATCGCTGAGGAGTGTGATCCCACGATAGTTAGAACACACCCTCCGGTTCCCCTTCTGAAAGAGAGGAACCACCACCCTGGTCTGCCAATCCAGAGGCACCGCCCCCGATGTCCACGCGATGCTGCAGAGTCTTGTCAACCAAGACAGCCTCACAGCATCCAGAGCCTTAAGGATCTGCCACCGAGGAGCTTTTTAACTACCTCAGCAACCTCAGCCCCAGAAATAGGAGAGCCCACCACAGATTCCCCAGGCACTGCTTCCTCATAGGAAGACGTGTTGGTGGGATTGAGGAGGTCTTCCAGGTATTCCCTCCACCGATCCACAACATCCGCAGTCGAGGTCAGCAGAACACCATCCTCACCATACACGGTGTTGATAGTGAACTGCTCGTTTTTATTCATATTTGTAGAGTTTATACATCTTATTTTGTCAATAGTCATTACATTCACAAGTTCATTTCAGCAGTTCCTGAAGTTGGCTGCAGATGGGCTTTTCCACTCTTTGAGAAGAAGTCTTTTGGCCAAGACCGTCCCGAGCAATAACACAGCTGTGATACATTTTGGAAGTGTTTTGTGTTTCTGAAGACCACCCAAACAAGATTATATCCCTGCCAGGGACACGTTTTCTCTGACCTCGCACCAACATATCTCTCCGACCTCCTTCAGCCTTACTGCCCCACCCGATCCCTAAGATCAGCCGATCAGCTGCTACTGACGGTCCCGGACACAAGGCTGACGTTTAGAGGTGACAGAGCTTTCGCCGCTGCTGCTCCCAAGCTCTGGAACGACCTACCTCTGAGTGTTAGACAGGCCTCCTCTCTTCCTGTTTTTAAATCTCTCTTAAAAACATACTTTTATTCCATAGCTTTTAACACTGAGTGATATCCATCCTGCAATGGCGCCCCATAATACACCTGCTGTCAACATGATATCCATGATATCCATCCTGCAATGGCACACCTGCTGTCAACATGTTTTTATGTTTTATTTCTTTATTTTTGATCGTGTTCTGTTTGTGTTGTGTTGTGTTTGCTCGGTACTTATATTATCTTTTAACCTGCCCTTTTGGCTTGAATTTTAAATGTGCTTTATAAATAAAGTTGATTTGATTTGATGATTTGATATACCCCCGAGTAAAAGAAGAAGATGCTGGACCAAAAATGATTGAATAATTGGACATTCCCAAAACAAAGACTCCTAGATAGTCCGCTGACATGTGCAGTAACATAATGTGTCATTTATACATCTATTATTTTGTCAACATTATAAAGGACAAGCTGTAAAAAAACGAGTTATTAATCCACTTGTTCATTTACTGTTAATATCTGCTTATTTTCCATTTGAACATGTTCTATCTACACTTCTGTTCAAATGTAATAATCACTTATTCTTCTCTCCTTTGATACTTGACATTAGTTTTGGATGATACCACACATTTAGGTATCAATCCGATACCAAGTAGTTACAGGATCATAACTTAAGTCATCATGTGTCCAGGGACATATTTCCTGAGTTTATGAACACAATATACCATTTTTAGAGACAGTATAGTACCCAATATGATTCATTAGTATCGCGGTACTAGTATAGTACCGCGATACCGTACAACCCTACCGTGTTATATATACCGTACATGTTTTTTTTCAACCTTGCAACACTTTTAAAAAAAACGACTACATTTTGAAGTGCTGCAAGCGAGATGCTAACGCAGCATTAGCTGACCTACTTTGAGTTCCAGTTGGATAGTCCTCTGTACAGGTTCTCCTAGAACCAAGAACCAAAATCTGAAAGTAAACCAACATTTGAAACAGTCAAGGAATTTTCTTTTGTTTATATTACTGAGAATTTCGGACTATAAACCTCTACTTTTTTCTCACACTTTGAACCCTGCGTCTAATTTGTAGATTTTTTCTCAGAAAACAGCCATAATGAAAATAGTCTGAAAAAAAACAAATAAGCAAATACACCTAGAAAGTGTTTTGTTTGTGCTGCGCCGCCATCTTGTGGATGAGTTTGCTCACTGCAGGTAGTACATTGTTTTTTTGTTTTTTCCAACTGTTCGGCTTTCAGCCGTCCATACCGTTGCTACTCGTATCGATTCCTCATTCGTCATTCCGGACAACATTTGTACGTTTTTACAATATAACTAAAACAATTCTTACTCACTAAACCGTCCCATGTGTAATGTCTGTAAGAGTGTTTTCATGCATATTTGTACGTGCTAGCGTTAGTCACATTAGCTAATATGCTAACATTTTTAGTATAATTAGTATAATTAACTTACAATTACATTATTTTAGTATTGTTTCAGTTTCACAAATTCCTCAGTAAATTCACCAAAATGTCACCGTGGAGTTATTTAATCTGTTTAGCTGATTGGAGATTAGCAGATTCATAAGGACAACTTCTGTTTTGTTTGATCATCCGTTTTACTGCCCCATTACCGACACTGTTTGGAAACAATTAAGGTATGTAAAAAAACATGTACACAAATATTTCATGTCGGTATATGCGGCTGATAGTCTGGTACAGCTAATATATAGAAACTATTTTTTATTTTCCAAATATAGTGGGTGTGGCTTAGACCTTGATGCGCTCTACAGTCCAGAATATGGTATATGCAACTGTAGTAAATCCTTGAAAAATACCAACAAATACTTTTTGGAAAAAGCTATTGTCTTCCATATAGCCTTAAATCACAAGTGTCTCAAAGGGCTGCACAAGCCACAACGACATCCTTGGTTCAGATCCCACATAAGGGGCAAGGAAAAACTCACAATCCAGTGGGATGTCATTGAGAATGACTATGAGAAACTTTGGAGAGGACCGCATATGTGAGAGTCCGGTCCATAGCAGATCTAACATAATAGTGTGAGAGTCCAGTCCATAGTGGATCTAACATAATAGTGAGAGTCCAGTCCATAGTGGATCTAACATAATAGTGTGAGAGTCCAGTCCATAGTGGATCTAACATAATAGTGTGAGAGTCCAGTCCATAGTGGATCTAACATAATAGTGAGAGTCCAGTCCATAGTGGATCTAACATAATAGTGAGAGTCCAGTCCATAGTGGATCTAACATAATAGTGTGAGAGTCCAGTCCATAGTGGATCTAACATAATAGTGAGAGTCCAGACCATAGTGGATCTAACATAATAGTGTGAGTCCAGTCCATAGTGGATCTAACTTAATATTGTGAGAGTCCAGTCCATAGTGGATCTAACATAATAGTGTGAGAGTCCAGTCCATAGTGGATCTAACATAATAGTGTGAGAGTCCAGTCCATAGTGGATCTAACATAATAGTGAGAGTCCAGTCCATAGTGGATCTAACATAATAGTGAGAGTCTAGTCCATAGTGGATCTAACATAATAGTGTGAGAGTCCAGTCCATAGTGGATCTAACATAATAGTGTGAGTCCAGTCCATAGTGGATCTAACTTAATATTGTGAGAGTCCAGTCCATAGTGGATCTAACATAATAGTGTGAGAGTCCAGTCCATTGTGGATCTAACATAATAGTGTGAGAGTCCAGTCCATAGTGGATCTAACATAATAGTGTGAGAGTCCAGTCCATAGTGGATCTAACATAATCGTGTGAGAGTCCAGTCCATAGTGGATCTAACATAATAGTGTGAGAGTCCAGTCCATAGTGGATCTAACATAATAGTGTGAGAGTCCAGTCCATAGTGGATCTAACATAATAGTGAGAGTCCAGACCATAGTGGATCTAACATAATAGTGTGAGTCCAGTCCATAGTGGATCTAACATAATAGTGAGAGTCCAGACCATAGTGGATCTAACATAATAGTGAGAGTCCAGTCCATAGTGGATCTAACTTAATATTGTGAGAGTCCAGTCCATAGTGGATCTAACATAATAGTGTGAGAGTCCAGTCCATAGTGGATCTAACATAATAGTGAGAGTCCAGTCCATAGTGGATCTAACATAATAGTGTGAGAGTCCAGTCCTGGCTAAGTAACAACAATATAAACGTTGCACGGAAAATATATCTGCCAGTTTCTGCGTCCCACAGGGATTCTTCTTTTGTGTTTCTGCACCTGCGCTTCCCACACAAGGTTGCAACATTGTTTGTCAACACTGTCTGCTCTCATTTTCTCGCACATTTGACCCTCTGATGTTCTGTGTACCTACACTCTGTCCTCCTCCTGTCTAGGCCTGCTGGGTGTGTGTGTATATCTGTGTGTGTGTGTTTGTGTGAATATCAATATCCACACTTCTATTAGCCCCGGGTCCAGTGGACCCGGACATCTTATATGTAATATAAATGTGTAGGGGGGTGTATGGTGTGTGGTCATTAAATATGTATTCTGATATATGTTCTTCACAGAAAATGAGCCAAAGTCAGTGAGTCTCAGTTTGAAAAATGTATTAATTGTATCATTTTTCTTTTAATACAAAATGAAAACGGGTCCCACAGACCCGAACACCACACATTAGCTGCATTGTTAGCCATTTAGTACGAGCCGAATGTTACAAATTAGAATGCATAAAAAAGAGGACAACATGTGTTCATTTATGAATTATAGACACAAATAGCAAACAACTTCAACATGAGCTATTGTGTTGTTTTCCAAATGTGACACAAATGTTGAATTAAGCTTTTGTTTGAGGTCTGCAGTTTCTGTTTCTAGTTAATATCTTTGACAATAAGAATCTTATTGGTTTGGGGGAAAAAAAAGGAAAGTAAATAACATTTCTGAGGCTAAAATGTGGTGTTCAAGGGCATTTGTGTAATGTGTTGCGGCACCACTTTGCCACTGGGAGATAACTCAGGATCAGCGGCGCTGAGTTTGCAGCATGATGGCACAATACTTTGTTACTGTCACAAGGAGCTGGCGACATGAGCGACCCGGCCGTGGCACGGATAGATTTCTGACGAGAGATTTGTATTTACAGCAAGAGACGCCGTGCTGGGGGGTTGAAGCCCGCAGTCTCGCCTCCACGTCTTTCATAATAAGCAGACTTTCCACACTTTGGCATCTGTTTCCTATGAGAGAAGTGTCATAAATCAGCAGCTGGAGAGGGAAAGCTGCCCACGCAGGACGTACAAACCCCGTTTCCATATGAGTTGGGAAATGGTGTTAGATGTAAATATAAACAGAATACAATGATTTGCAAATAATTTTCAAGCCATATTCAGTTGAATATGCTACAAAGACAACATATTTCATGTTCAAACTCATAAACGTTTTTATGACTCTTTGACTATGAAGCCACGTTGATGTAACACGTGGCTTGGCATTGTCTTGCTGAAATAAGCAGGGGCGTCCATGGTAACGTTGCTTGGATGGCAACATATGTTGCTCCAAAAGCTGTATGTACCTTTCAGCATTAATGGTGCCTTCACAGATGTGTAAGTTACCCATGTCTTGGCCACTAATACACCCCCATACCATCACACATGCTGCCTTTTACACTTTCACCCTAGAACAATCCGGATGGTTCTTTTCCTCTTTGGTCCGGAGGACACGAAGTCCACAGTTTCCAAAAACAATTTGAAATGTGGACTCGTCAGACCACAGAAGACTTTTCCACTTTGTATCAGTACATCTTAGATGAGCTCAGGCCCAGCGAAGCCGACGGCGTTTCTGGGTGTTGTTGATAAACGATTTTCGCCTTGCATAGGAGAGTTTTAACTTGCACTTACAGATGTAGCGACCAACTGTAGTTACTGACAGTGGGTTTCTGAAGTGTTCCTGAGCCCATGTGGTGATATCCTTTACACACTGATGTGGCTTGTTGATGCAGTACAGCCTGAGGGATGGAAGGTCACGGGCTTAGCTGCTTACGTGCAGTGATTTCTCCACATTCTCTGAACCCTTTGATGATATTACGGAGCGTAGATGGTGAAATCCCTCAATTCCTTGCAATAGCTGCTTGAGAAAGGTTGTTCTTAAACTGTTCAACAATTTGCTCAGGCATTTGTTGACAAAGTGGTGACCCTCGCCCCATCCTTGTTTGTGAATGACTGAGCATTTCATGGAATCTACTTTTATACCCAATCATGGCACCCACCTGTTCCCAATTAGCCTGTTCACCTGTGGGATGTTCCAAATAAGTGTTTGATGAGCATTCCTCAACTTTATCAGTATTTATTGCCACCTTTCACAACTTCTTTGTCACGTGTTGCTGCCATCAAATTATAAAGTTATTGATTATTTGCACAAAAAATGTTTATGAGTTTGAACATGAAATATGTTGTCTTTGTAGCATATTCAACTGAATATGGCTTGAAAAGGATTTGCAAATCATTGTATTCTGTTTATATTTACATCTAACACCATTCCCCAACTCATATGGAAACGGGGTTTGTAGGTTTTGCATAATTTGACCCCTTTAATGGTTTGTATACGTTTTGATGTTGTCTTGTTTTTAGCATATTTGATGTAATAAGGAGCAATCGTGGTGAGCGTTGCTTGCAGCGTGACCCCAAGTATGCAGAGAACGGCAGGCGGAATCGAACGCAAGTAATAAATGTATAATTCACAAGGAAGCATGGACCGAAAACACGAAGCATCCGTCTCAAGCGGAAGAGGAAGAGATCCAACCCTGGAGGAGGGACCCAGGTGGAACTAAATAGACCTCATTGAACAAGGACAGGGCATGGAACAGAAAGTAAAGGTGTTGTAAAACACAAGGACCAAACAGGAAACACTGACAAAACAAGAGCGCCAAGACAGGAAGTGATTCTAAACAAAACATAACCAAACTGTCAGTAGTACTTCTGACAGTAGCCCCGCTTCCTTTAACGGATTCCAGACGTTAAGTTGAACAAAAAGACCAAAACCGAGGGAGGGTGGAGGGAGGAATGGCGGAGGGTCGCCAAACTGCGCCCCTGCCTCAAAAGGCCGAACATCAGTCCAGGCCATGTGTGCCAGGAAGAGCCGGGTGGCGGCGGCGAGTTGAAGGGCCATGAAACGGCCACACTCGACGCCGACTAGGGGGCCAATGAAGGGGCCTTGTGCGGGCACCTGGTGGTCGCTTGTGCCACCGGCAAGCTGGAGGGGGCGGCCTCTGCGAGCACCCCGCTGGAGACAAAAGAAGGTGGCGGCTGCACAGCAGGAGACGAAGAAGATTGCGGCTTCTGCGGTGACCTCACTGGGAAAGCTGAGAGCTGTGCCTCACCTTTCGTACAGCAGACACCTTAGCCCCTGCTGCCACATTCCCATGTCTTTTATATATATATATATATATAAATATATATATATATATATATATATATATATATATATATATATATATATATATATATATATATGTATATATATATATATATGCAGATAAGCGGATAAGCGGAAGAAGATGGATGGATGGATGGATGGATATATATATATATATATATATACACAAATATACTTTATATATATATATATATATATATATATATATATATATATATATATATATATATGTATGTGTGTGTGGTAAAAAATCACAAAACTATTTCATCTCTACAGGCCTGTTTCATGAGGGTTTCCTCAATCATCAGGAGATTTTTACGCTCTACCACGGTATCGAGCACTATTCTTTTTGGATAATCTAATTAAGACATATATATATATATATATATATATATATATATATATATATATATATATATATATATATATATATATATATATATATATATATATATATATATATATATATATATATATATATATATATATATATATATATATATATATATATATATATATATATATATATACTTACTATATATATATATATATATATATATATATATACTGTATATATATTTATATATACTTTATATATTTTTTATATATTAATATATATATCATATATAATTATTAATAATATAATAATAATATATATATATATTATTGTATTATTATTAATACATATGTATATATATATATATATATATATATATATATATATGTATATGTATATATGTATATGTATATATGTATATATATATATATATATATATATATATATATATATATATATATATATGCATATCATATGCAAATGATGCAGCCTCGTGATTATCATGCTATTACCGACTCCAGGACACAAGAAACAGTCAAAATCCAGACTAAAACTTTTTAAAATGTTATATATACATACATAAATATATACAAACACTACTATGCATTATTCCACCGTGTACATTTATATTGTAACTCTGCATACACTAAATACTGCAATTCATCAAGAACATAATCCTGTTGGCAAAATCCCAAAAATGAAATGGCATACAAAAATATCGACATACGTTTGCAAAAATGAAGTATTTTAAGAGAACACGGCAGCAATTTTACCAGAGTAATATTTGCAATATGACACAAATGCATTTCTTCAAGAATAACGTTGTAACGTGACTAGAAAACCGTTGCAATTTCACACCAATAAAGTCATAACTTCAGCATATTTCTTCAAAAGAATGTGATCACAGTCTATCAGAAAATTGTCACAATTTCTACTGACAAACAAAAAGTGCATATCATGAGTTCCACTTGCAATTCCTGGAGGTGAAGCAGTCTCCGAGGAAACGGCTGCTACAGGAATAAAGTGGCAATGTTTGGAAAAAAATGAAGGAGTGCTCCCGAAAATAAAGTCATTCCTTCTGAGAGCCAGCGTCCACTGCAGTGGACATTTGTCCCTCGCAGTTGCACATTTATGCAATGCAAATGTTTTAAAATGTCATTTGTAGAAATGTCCCTAGTTTGAAGAGCTATTTACTTATTCCAAGTCATTGACTTGATATCATAATCTTAAATGTAGCATAAATAATGATGTTTTGTCTATTCTACAGCAGCTGAAAATATGTTAGAATTGAGAAAATAACCATTCAAGTAAAATATTTTGGGTTTTCCCCCTGCAAAGTAAATCGTGTTTAAAAGATTCTGAGGATGCTTCATTTAAGACTTGCAAGTTGATAAATAATATTGAACTTTCAGAATAAAATACATATTTCAAGCTCATTTCTGAATATACAAATCTTACTTTAGGATGATTCTCAAATCCCTTCACTGGCTTCCTGTTCCACCCAGGATTGAATTCAAAGTCTCCCTACTAACCCACCAGTGCCTCCATGGAACTACTCACCTCTACCTCAAAGAACTGCTCACCCCCAAATCCTCCACACCACACCTCCGCTCCGGACATGCTAACCTCCTCCAACCACCGAGGACAAAAGCTACGAACAATGGGAGACCGGACTTTCTGCTCCGCCGCTCCCAGTCTGTGGAACGCTCTCCCTGACCACCTGAGGGCACCACAGACTGTGGATGCTTTTAAAAAAGGCTTAAAAACCCTTCTTTTTAAAAAAAAAACATTTTTTTTTTGATATATGCATACTAGTTTTATCTATTTGGCTGTTTTATTTTATTTTTATTATCTTTTTTTATTTTTTTAATACACTGTAGCACTTGGAGGTTGTTTACTCAATGTAAAGTGCTTTTTTTTTTACAAATAAAATATATTATTATTATTATTTTAAAAAATGATATTGTTTTTATTCAGTCATTGGTGGAGCTAAGGATAATATTTGAATATTGTTTTTAATATTGTTGTGCAGCACTTTGGAAACATGTTTTGTTGTTTAAATGTGCTATATAAATAAAGTGGATTGGATTGGATTATTATTATTATTATGTGCTATCAAGTAAAAGTAACCAGCTGCATTTTTCTGCCTTTTTAGTGTTTCGCTCCTAAAATCCAGTCTTTTTATCTTTTATTTTGTCAGCTCTTTCTTCTTTCTTTTCTTTCTTTTTTTGCAGTATGCATGTCCACTGCAGAGGACGCCGGCTCTCAGCAGGGTATTCCGGGGAAAGAAAACAAAACCCACAAAAAACAAAAAAACATTTGTAGGTTATTCAACATAATATCATCAATCATCAAGGAAGGGAGACAGGATGACACAAAAGTTAGCAACATTAGCATAGGTATGTGAGCTAAAGTGCTAGCATTACCCTCACAATTTAACATTGTGCTTTTTGAACAAACTGCATTCAGAAAGTAGTCGCAGTGCTTCACTTTTTCCCACATTTTTCATTTTAAAGCCTTATTTATTTAAAAAAAAAAATACTACAGACTATACCTTCTAATGATTTTTTTTTTTACTTTAGAAAATTCATTAAAACTAAAAAAAAACAAAAAACTTAAAACCTTTTCACATCGTCATAATGGGGAATTGTGTGTAGAATTTTGAGGATCAAAATGAATGTATTGCATTTTGGAACAAGGCTGTAACATAAAATGTGGAAAAGGTGAATACTTTCATAATGCATTGTTTACATCTGTTGCTGATTGCATTTATAGATGTGTAGTGAAGCCTGTTTTTTTTCCCAAAACCATCCTCTGTAGAATTGGACATTTAAAGACCTAAGAGTGAACAATTTGACTCAAAAGGTTCCCCTACAGTAGAGTCAGAATAAAATATGTTTGAAACTTTTAATCACTTGCCAAAATGATCGGAGAGCTGAATCCCTGCGCATGCGCAACGCAAAGATGGCGGCGACACACGCACACACTAATGGTCCAATGGTGAAAACTAAAGCGCTTTAAATAGTTCTAAACAAAAAATACTGACGTCCAATACGTTGATAAATATATATGTTCGACATTATGGCAAACTATCGAGGTGGTCTGTACAAGACGTGGCGCACAATGCACGATCGGTGGACACAACATTAGGCACACCCGCGCCGCAATATTCAAAAGTGAGGAGTTCCGTAGGAGCAGATCTCGTGTAAGAGGTGCACATCCTAGTCACGGACATTTATTAACCCCGACATGCAAGTGAGAGAGTACATCATCTTAGAAAACTGCCATTATTTTTTTTATTTTAACATTTTTATTTTATTTTTTATTTTATTTTTTAAAGCCATTCAAAAACAATAATTCTAAGTTACTGAGCTCCTGGTCTAATATCGTGTGCGATTAATCTCCGCGGTAATAAATCCCGAGTTCGCAGGCGCGGTCATGCATAATAGGGATGATAAGTGTCTGTACGTCTGACGGCCACCAGAGGGCGACATTGCTCCACTTTGCACACGGCCGTGGCACACAGTAGGTGGGCGGGGCATGCATAGGGCCTACATTACAGTCCAGGTTGAGTCTTTTGCCATAAAAACAAGAAAAAAGTGATCCTCTTTTTACATCCTCCATCTTCCTCCCTCGCTCCCTGGCACCTTTCTCACTTCTTCTTTCCTCCCTTCCTCTTCCTCTCTGCGGGGCAGTCTGACATTTCTGGAACAGCGTCACGTCACGCTGGGAAAAGATGGCTAGGTGTGGCGCCGGCGGAATGATGTATAGATTTGTTTTTTGTCTCTCAGGAGGAGGAGATGTTGACATTCGATCCCTCACATGCTGGTTAGTAGATCGCAGCCTATCATAGCAGTCCTCGGGGACTCCCCCTGGTGGCTGCGAACAGGGATGGCAATCCGATTGGAGGGTTCGTTGGTGCTCCGGGTTCAGTTTGGGTTTTTTTCCCCTTGCCTCCGTCGTGTCCAAAAGTGCCTTGCTAGTCCTCTGTAGAACCAGCGTCCTCTGCAGTGGACATTTGTTTTATTTAGGTCTATTTCTTTGGACTAAATTTCAAATTTCAGGGGAAAAAAAAAAAAGAAGCCCGGTTTTTAAAGACACAAATGTTGACTGCACAAAATGATAGTTAGACATTGTCCTTATGTCAGGAGTGTTTTTTTTTTTTTTTTTTAGAAATCTACTGCAAAATACTAGTTTTAACTGTGACAGGGAAAAAAAAAAAAAATATATAAATTTTTTTTTTTTTAAAAAGGAGGAAAAAAAATGACAATTTGTTTGCCAGGGTTTTAGCCTAAAAATAACAGTGGTTCTGTTTTCCCATGTACAGTAATGCACTGTGAAAACAACTACCGCAGATTTACGGTAAACAAAAATAATACCGGCAGCTCAGTCGCCAAAATGTTTACGTAAACCGAACAGCGGTACTGTTTTTTTTAAATGTACAGTAGTGCACTGTAAAAAAAAACAAAAAAAAAACACAGTTGATCTTACGGTAAAAAAAATACTGGCAACTCAGTCAGAATTTTACCATCAATTTAACAGCAGCACCGGTTTTTTTGTTTAAATTACAGTAATGCACTGTAAAAACAACTATCATAGATTTTAGGGTGAAAAAAATAAATAAAAAAATGGCAGCTCAGTCACCAACATTTTACCGTAAAATTAACAGTGGTATTGTTTTTTTAAATGTACAGTAATGCACTGTAAAAAAAAAAAACTATCGTTGATCTTATGGTAAAAAAAAATACTGGCAGCTCAGTCAGAATTTTACCTTAAAATTAACAGCAGCACCGTTTTTCTAAAATGACAGTAATGCACTGTAAAAATAACTACCAAATATTTTAGGGTAAAAAAAATTAAAAAAACTGACAGCTCAATCACCAAAATTTTACCGTCAAATTAACAGTGGTACTGTTTTTTTCAATGTACAGTAATGCACTGTAAAAACAACGATGGTATATTTTAGGTGGAAAAAACTGTCAGCTCCAGAATTTTCCCGTAAAAATAACAGGGGTTCCTTTTTTCCCATTTACAGTAATACACTGTAAAAAATATTGCCGTAGATTTTACGATAAAAAACTGGCAGCTCAGTCAGAATTTTACCTTACAAGTAAAAGCTTTACCCTTTTTTTTTAAATGTACAGTAATGCACTGTAAAAAAAAATAAAAAAATACAGTTGATCTTACGGTAAAAAAAACAAACTGGCAGCTCAGTCAGAATTTTACCATAATTAACAGCAGCACCGTTTTTTTTTAAATTACAGTAATGCACTGTAAAAACAATTACCCTAGATTTTAGGGTAAAAAATATATAAAAAAAATTGGCACCTCAGTCACCAACATTTTACCGTAAAATTAACAGTGGTACTGTTTTGTTTAAATTACAGTAGCGCTGTAAAAACAAATACCGTAGATTTTAGGGTAAAAAAAACCAAAAACTGGCAGCTACCGTGATATTAATAGCGTTACAGTTTTTTTTCCTTCAAATGTACAGTAATGCACTGTAAAAAAAAACAAACAGTATATTTTACTTTAAAAAACTGTCAGCTCAGTCATCAGAATTTTCCCGTAAAAATAACCTACGGTAACGTTTTTTCATTTACAGTAACACACTGTAAAAACACTACGGTAGAATTTACGATAAAAAACTGAAAGCTCAGTCAGAATTTTAAATTAACAGCTTTACTGTTTTTTTTTTGTACAGTAATTCACTCTAAAAACAAGTACCGTAGATTTTTATTTAGATTTAGATTTAAAAATAAAAACTGGTTGCCAAAATGTTACTGTAAAATTAATAGCGGTACAGTTTTGTTTCTTCAAATGTACAGTAATGCACTGTAAAAAAAACAAAACGGTATATTTTACCATAAAAAACTGTCAGCTCAGTCATCAGAATTTTCCCGTAAAAATAACAAACGGTAACGTTTTTCCGTTTACAGTATTACACTGTAAAAACACTACGGTAGAATTTACGATAAAATACTGAAAGCTCAGTCAGAATTGTACCTTCAAATTAACAGCTTTACTATCGTTGTGTAAGGTAATTCACTCTAAAAACAAGTACCGTAGATTTTAAATTAGATTTAGATTTTTAAAAAAATACTGTTTGCCAAAATGTTACTGTAAAATTAATAGCGGTACAGTTTTTTCCTCTTCAAATGTACAGTAATGCACTGTAAAAACAACTACGGTATATTTTACATGAAAAAACTGTCGGCTCAGTCACCAGATTTTTACCGTAAAAATAACTGTGGTTGTTTTTTTTCCAAATACAGTAATACACTGTAAAAACACTACCGTAGATATTGCGATAAAAAACTGAAAGCTCAGTCAGAATTGAACCTTAAAATGAACAGCTTTACTGTTTTTTTTGTACGGTAATTCACTCTTAAAAACAACGACCGTAGATTTTCATTTAGATTTAGATTTTTTTTTTTAATATTGGTTGCCAAAATTTGACCGTCAAAATTAATAGCGTTACAGTTTTTTTTTTACTTTAAAAAACTGTCAGCTCAGTCATCAGAATTTTCCCGTAAAAATAACAAACGGTAATGTTTTTACATTTACAGTAATACACTGTAAAATCACTACGGTAGAATTTACGATAAAAAACTGAAAGCTCAGTCAGAATTTTACCTTAAAATTAACAGCTTTACTGTTTTTTTTTGTACAGTAATTTACTGTAAAATTAATAGCGGTACAGTTTTTTTTCTTTAAATGTACAGTAATGCACTGTAAAAAAAACAAAAACAAAATATTTTACCTTAAAAAACTGTCAGCTCAGTCATCAGAATTTTCCCGTAAAAATAACAACGGTACAGTTTTTACGTTTACAGTAATGCACTGTAAAAACATTACTGTAGATTTTACGATAAAAAACTGAAAGCTCAGTCAGAATTGTACCTTAAAATGAACAGCTTTACTGTTTTTTTTTTTATGGTAATTCACTCTAAAAACAACTACCGTAGATTTTCATTTAGATTTAGATTTTTTTTTTAATACTGGTTGCCAACATTTTACCGTAAAATGAATAGTGTTACAGTTTTTTTTTCTTCAAATGTACAGTAATGCACTGTAAAAAAAACAAAACGGTATATTTTACCTTAAAAAACTGTCAGTTCAGTCATCAGAGTTTTCCCGTAAAAATAACAAACGGTAACGTTTTTCTGTTTACAGTAACACACTGTAAAAACACTACAGTAGATTTTACGATAAAAAACTGAAAGCTCAGAATTGTACCTTAAAATGAACAGCTTTACTGTTTTTTTTGTACGGTAATTCACTCTAAAAACATTTACTGTAGATTTTCATTTAGATTTACATTTTTTTTTAAATACCGGTTGCCAAAATTTTACCGTAAAATTATAGCGGTACTGTTTTTTTTCCTTCAAATGGACAGCAATGCACTGTAAAAAAAAACAAAAAACGGTATATTTTACCTTAAAAAACTGTAAGCCCAGTCATCAGAATTTTCCCGTAAAAATAACAACGGTACAGTTTTTACGTTTACAGTAATGCACTGTAAAAACATTACTGTAGATTTTACGATAAAAAACTGAAAGCTCAGTCAGAATTATACCTTAAAATGAACAGCTTTACTGTTTTTTTTAATGGTAATTCACTCTAAAAACAACTACCGTAGATTTTCATTTAGATTTAGATTTTTTTTTTAATACTGGTTGGCAAAATTTTACCGTAAAATTAATAGCGTTACAGTTTTTTTTTTTTCAAATGTACAGTAGTGCACTGTAAAAAAAAAAACAACTACCGTAATTTCCGGACTATAAGCCGCTACTTTTTCCCCTCGTTCTGGTCCCTGCGGCTTATACAAGGGTGCGGCTTATTTACGGCCTGTTCTTCTCCGACACCGACGAAGAGGATTTGGGTGGTTTTAGTACGCAGGAGGAAGACGATGACACAATGATTAAAGACTGACTTTTCATATACCGGTAGGCTGGTTATTTTGATAACGTACAGGCGGGCACTTTGTATTACTTTGCACCGTTGTATTATTTGTACTCTGCACGAATGCTGTTCGCCATGTCAAAGATGTGAAAGTTTGATTGAATGATTGAAAGATTTATTGTTAATAAATGGGACGCTTTGCGTTCCCAAACAGTCATCTCTGTCCCGACAATCCCCTCCGTGGTAGCAGGAACCCCTATATACTACGCTAATTACACTATATACTACGCTAATTACACATCAAAACCCTGCGGCTTATAGTCGGGTGCGGCTAATATATGGAGCAATCTGTATTTTCCCCTAAATTTAGCTGGTGCGGCTTATAGTCAGGTGCGGCTTATAGTCCGGAAATTACGGTATATATTTTAGCTTAAAAAACTGTCAGCTCAGTCATCAGAATTTTCCCGTAAAAATAACAAACGGTAACATTTTTCCATTTACAGTAATGCACTGTAAAAAAAACCCTGTATATTTTACCTTAAAAAACTGTCAGTTCAGTCATCTGAGTTTTCCCGTAAAAATAACAAACGGTAACGTTTTTCTGTTTACAGTAATACACTGTAAAAACACTACGGTAGATTTTACGATAAAAAACTGAAAGCTCAGTCAGAATTGTACCTTAAAATGAACAGCTTTACTGGTTTTTTTGTACGGTAATTCACTCTAAAAACATTTACTGTAGATTTTCATTTAGATTTACATTTTTTTTTAAATAACGGTTGCCAAAATTTTACCGTAAAATTATAGCGGTACAGTTTTTTTTTCTTCAAATGGACAGCAATGCATTGTAAAATAAAACCTGTATATTTTACCTTAAAAAACTGTCAGCTCAGTCATCAGAATTTTCCCGTAAAAATAACAACGGTACAGTTTTTACGTAATGCACCGTAAAATCCCAGGATTCTTGCGGTCAAAATGGGAGTGGCATCAGTTTTCAATGCTGCAACAACGTAAGTTTTACTGTTATATTCTGCCCACTGACCTGCCATTGGTTTTTATTGTAAATACTACATTTTATTGAGCTTTTCTACAGTGTAAACACTCTGGTGCGTTCAATCTGCCGCAAACAAGACCTTCACTTCCGAGTTACGATCGAATTGGCGTTCCGTTGGATTTGAGCCGTCTTGCTGAAAGAAGGTCCATATTTTTCCGTGAAAAAAAGAGCAACAATGAATATTCCACACATCAGCACTAGCGGACAACGTGGTTGATAAATATTTGCCAGGAGTTTTGTGAGTTTGGATCCTGCTGAAGCGGCGAGGAGAGACCATTGCTTGGATTGAGTGACTTCCCTGGCGAGGACGTGTGAGGGAGTGTTTGCGGGCGCCGCCGCAAAGGCGGGCTAAGGGAGCGGCGAGGTTGAGCGGGCCGGCCGCGGTTCGATCCCTCGACTCTTCATGAAAGACAGCAGCTGGTCCGGGATCTCGGCCAGGACGTCCTTAGCCAGCCGGGCCATGCTGAGGACCTGGTTTCCAGATCTGTCCACGTATTCCCGGAATGGAACAAACTGGAGCGGCAGGGAACAAAACGGAAACACATTTATGTGGAGTTCCTTGTTTCAGTCCATTCTTGCCGTTGCACGAAAACGAGAATTGTTTCACTTTTATTGGAAATGAAGTGAACAAAACAACACAAATAGAGCCTTCAGGACAAGATGCAAAGCAGGGATTGATTTCAAAAAGTCAAAAAAGGAGCACCCTGCTGTTTTGAATGATTAACTGCAACTATCAAACATCAGGAGAGTAACAACGCTTGTCAAAGATCATTTATGTAAAGCGAGCACAGGACTTAGTACAGAAACACCATTCAAAGATCCTCTATTGTATACGACAGGACGGGCTCGTTTTTTTTTTTTAGAAAATCCTAAAAAAAAGATTGTCTATGTGCAAAGAGAAGTTTGCTGGGTTTTTTTTATCGGGTGTCAAAGACACCCGATTTGAGGACTCACTACAAAAACATGAGTGAAAGACCCTCAATTTGACAGGAGCGCACTGCTGTTTCGCAACACCTACTGCACTGCCAAAACTTGAGTCAAAGATCCTCCTCATGAGAGGAGCACTCTACTGTTTTTGAGGACTTACACGACAAACAAGTAAATATCGTATATATATACACACACATATATATATATATATATATATAAATATATACACACACACACATATATATATATATATATATATATATATATATATATATATATATATATATATATATATATATATATATATATATATATATATATATATATATATATATATATATATATATATATATATGTCTTAATTAGATTATCCAAAAAGAATAGAATATATATATATATATACACATATACATATACATATACATACATACATATATATATATATATATATATATATATATATATATATATATATGTATATATATATATATATATATATATATATATATATATATATATATATATATATATATATATATATATATATATATATATATATATATATATATATATATATATATATATATATATATACATGGTATATGTATGTATGTATGTATGTATTTATATATATACAGTATATACATACATACATACATACATACATACATACATATATATACATGTATACATACATACATACATACATATATATATATATATATATATATATATATATATATATATATATATATATATATATATATATATATATATATATATATATATATATATATATATATATATATATATATATATATATATATATATATATATATATATATATATACATATATATATATGTATGTGTGGGAAAAAATCACAAGACTATTTCATCTCTACAGGCCTGTTTCATGAGGGGTTTCCTCATGAAACAGGCCTGTAGAGATGAAATAGTCTTGTGATTTTTTCCCACACATACATATTACGCTCTACCACGGTATCGAGCACTATTTTTTGGATAATCTAATTAAGACATATATATATATATATATATATATATATATATATATATATATATATATATATATATATATATATATATATATATATATATATATATATATATATATATATATATATATATATATATATATATATATATATATTTATACATAAATACATTTATGTATATATATATATATATTTATATACATACATACATATATATATATTTATATACATACATACATATATATATATTTATATACTTACATATATATATATATATTTATATACTTACATATACATACATTTATGTATATATATATATACATTTATGTATATATATATATAAATTTATGTATATATATATATATATATATATATATATATATATATATATATATATATATATATATATATATATATATATATATATATATATATATATATATATATATATATATATATATATATATATATATATATATATATATATATATATATATATATATATATACACACATTACCATTCAAAAGTTTGGGGTCAATGTACTTATTTTTGAAGGAAAAGCACTGTACTTTTCAATGAAGATAACTTTAAACTTGTCTTAACTTGAAAGAAATACACTCTATACATTGCTAATGTGGTAAATGACTATTCTAGCTGCAAATGTCTGCTTTTTGGTGCAATATCTACATAGGTGTATAGAGGCCCATTTCCAGCAACTATCACTCCAGTGTTCTAATGGTACAATGTGTTTGCTCATTGGCTCAGAAGGCTAATTGATGATTAGAAAACCCTTGTGCAATCATGTTCACACATATGAAAACACTTTAGCTCGTTACAGAAGCTACAAAACTGACCTTCCTTTGAGCAGATTGAGTTTCTGGAGCATCACATTTGTGGGGTCAATTAAACGCTCAAAATGGCCAGAAAAAGAGAACTTTCATCTGAAACTCGACAGTCTATTCTTGTTCTTAGAAATGAAGGCTATTCCACTAAATTGTTTGGGTGACCCCAAACTTTTGAACGGTAGTGTGTGTATATATATATATATATATATATATATATATATATATATATATATATATATATATATATATATATATATATATATATATATATAAATAATATTATTATTATTTTTTTTAATTGTATTTAATTAATATATATATATATATATATATATATATATATATATATATATATATATATATATATATATATATATATATATATATATATATATATATATATATATATATATATATATACATACAATCACACACTATATGTATATTTGATATATATATTTTCTACATATTCATCTTTTTTCTTTTTTTCTATGGAAGACAGAAACAAGCCCCTTAAAAAAAAAATATATTTTTTAATTCATGGCAAAGAAAAAATAACTATTGAAATAATGGCATCTTGCCTAGTCAAATAAAAAAAATAAAAAAAACATTTTGTAAAATCACAAAATTATGCAGTGATACATTACTTCCCATATTAGACAAACAATGTATTATTATCATACTTGTTGTTATCATTATTAGTAGTAGTAGTTTGTTGTTATATTGCTCCATTATTATTAAGAAATACAATGCTGTTGCTGGCTGTCAACAGTAGCCTGAACAGTATAAAGTCCATGTTGAGTAATGCTGTAAAGGAACATATAAACGGTGAGTAAGGTTTGTCTCGTAAAAAAAAACAAAAAAACATGATAAATAGACTATTCAAGCAATTTGGTGTCCAATTGAAGCCTCCCACCAGCGTGCTCTCGTGTGCTGTATCACGCCGCCGCTAAAACCCGTCCCGCTAAGTTGAATGGAATGATGATGAGTACCTGAACAATGTCTCTCTCCGCCAGGCGCCCTCTGGAGGATACTCTCACCTCATCTCCATCCAGCTCTTCCATGGCTAAAAGCGCCGCCAGAGAGAGAGGAAAAAGACAGTGTGAGAGAGCGTGACTCAACATCCCAGCCATGGAGGGGGAAATGACAATTATTATCCTGATGGAGGGCGGCGTGTGAAGAAGAAAAGTTATCTAGTGGAGCGTGGATGGAACACTTTAGGCCCAGCAAAAAATAAAAAAGGTCACGTCTTACTTAAAGAGGAGTGGAGATGTTTACATTGCAGGTGACACGTAGTTTCAAAGTCATTATAGCATCTGCAGGCACAATGTGCTCGTATGCTGCACCTCCATTATGATGCTTTTATGGACATACAGCCGTGGTCAAAAGCTGACATACTTGTGAAGATCATCCTGTCATGGCTGTCTTGACTTTACAATCATTTCTACAACTCTTATGTTGTTGTGATGTAGTGATTGGAGCTCATACTTACATACTTACATTCATGAAGTTTGCTTCTTTGATGAACTTACAAGCCCCGTTTCCATATGAGTTGGGAAATGGTGTTAGATGTAAATATAAACGGAATACAATGATTTGCAAATCCTTTTCAAGCCATATTCAGTTGAATATGCTACAAAGACAACATATTTCATGTTCAAACTCATAGACTTTATTTATTTTTTCCGCAAATAATAATTAACTTAGAATTTCATGGCTGCAACACGTGCCAAAGTAGTTGGGAAAGGGCATGTTCACCACTGTGTTACATGGCCTTTCCTTTTAACAACACTCAGTAAAGGTTTGGGAAGTGAGGAGACACATTTTTGAAGTGGAATTCTTTCCCATTCTTGCTTGATGTACAGCTTAAGTTGTTCAACAGTCCGGGGGTCTCCCTTCTCACATTGCAGGTGCCACACATTTTCAATGTCTGGACTACAGGCAGGCCAGTCTAGTACCCGCACTCTTTTACTATGAAGCCATGTTGATGTAACACGTGGCTTGGCATTGTCTTGCTGAAATAAGCAGGGGCGTCCATGGTAACGTTGCTTGGATGGCAGCATATGTTGCTCCAAAAGCTGTATGTACCTTTCAGCATTAATGGTGCCTTCACAGATGTGTAAGTTACCCATGTCTTGGCCACTAATACACCCCCATACCATCACACATGCTGCCTTTTACACTTTGCGCCTAGAACAATCCGGATGGTTCTTTTCCTCTTTGGTCCGGAGTACACGACGTCCACAGTTTCCAAAAACAATTTGAAATGTGGACTCGTCAGACCACAGAACACTTTTCCACTTTGTATCAGTCCATCTTAGATGAGCTCAGGCCCAGCGAAGCCGACGGCGTTTCTGGGTGTTGTTGATAAACGGTTTTCGCCTTGCATAGGAGAGTTTTAACTTGCACTTACAGATGTAGCGACCAACTGTAGTTACTGACAGTGGGTTTCTGAAGTGTTCCTGAGCCCATGTGGTGATATCCTTTACACACTGATGTGGCTTGTTGATGCAGTACAGCCTGAGGGGTGGAAGGTCACGGGCTTAGCTGCTTACGTGCAGTGATTTCTCCACATTCTCTGAACCCTTTGATGATATTACGGAGCGTAGATGGTGAAATCCCTCAATTCCTTGCAATAGCTGCTTGAGAAAGGTTGTTCTTAAACTGTTCAACAATTTGCTCAGGCATTTGTTGACAAAGTGGTGACCCTCGCCCCATCCTTGTTTGTGAATGACTGAGCATTTCATGGAATCTACTTTTATAGCCAATCATGGCACCCACCTGTTCCCAATTAGCCTGTTCACCTGTGGGATGTTCCAAATAAGTGTTTGATGAGCATTCCTCAACTTTATCAGTATTTATTGCCACCTTTCACAACTTCTTTGTCACGTGTTGCTGCCATCAAATTATAAAGTTAATGATTATTTGCCAAAAAATAAAATGTTTATGAGTTTGAACATGAAATATGTTGTCTTTGTAGCATATTCAACTGAATATGGCTTGAAAATGATTTTCAAATTATTCTATTCCGTTTATATTTACATCTAACACCATTACACAACTCATATGGAAACGGGGTTTGTATTAACATTGCTGTATGTATACTTTTGACCCAGCAGATTTGCTCACATTTTCAGTAGAGCCATAATAAATTAATAAATAGAACCAAACTTCATGAATGTTTTTTGCGACCAACAAGTATGTGCTCCAATCACTACATCACAAACAAATAAGGAGTTGTAGAAATGATTAGGAAGTCAAGACAGCCATGACATGATGTTCTTTACAAGTGCATGACATGATGTTCTTTACAAGTGCATGTCAACTTTTGACCACGACTGTATGTATATTTATAGACGAGTCATGGGAAGATGTCAAAGGTTACATATGCATAATGCGCTTGCACGTATATTATTTGCATTAGTTTTGTCTCAGTGTGCAACAGCGTTGCAAATGGGCCACCTCACCCCCCGCATCCAATTGCTGCATCAACAGGAACTAAAAGGACAATCCTGATGATGCGGTCACGCCTCACTGAGATTAAACTCCAGCTTCAATACGGTCCAACATTTAAATAAATCGATTCAAGGCCGTTTGCTGCAACTAACGAAGCATCACCACGTGTCAGCCTCGTCACATTTGATCACTAATAGATATATTGCTATTGATCGAAAATAAAACAGAGGGGCTTTTGTGGAGAAAGCGACGAAATCACCAGAGAAATCCACCTTACCTTCAATTATAGCTTGGCGACCGTAGCAAATCACAGGGCTGACCATTTATTTGGACTTGTTTTTTGGTTCCTGTGGCCGGAGAATTGTGCATCGAGCCAAACAACTGTTGTGTATTGTTGTGTATGTTTGTTTTCGGAATCAGATTTAGAAGTCATTTATTAATCGTTTGGGGGATATTCTGGTAATATTGTTGCTCTTCACGCAATACAGTGATAAAGAAGCAATACAATACACAAAAGTACACTGCAACAAGAAAAAAAATACAACAAATAGGTGTATTTTATTTGAACTAAGCAAAATGATCTGCCAATAGAACAAGAACATTTGGCTTGTCAAGACTTTCCAAAACAAGTCAAATGAAAGCTGCAAGCAGCGATGGACGGGACCCACTTTGAGGGCTCATAAAATCCAAACCGGAGCACTAATTAAAACTCTTTCATCAACTTTTAATCAGAAGGGTTCAATCCCTCTCCTGTGCTAGTTCGAAGCCGACACGACAAACGCGCTCAGAGGAGATAATGTTTGAAAAAAGGTGACTGTTTTTACTCAACTTTTGTTTTGAAGGGGGAATTGCAAACTTCCTGTTGATTTTTGCTGGGGGTTGTCAGTGTATGAAATATAGGTCTAAGTGAGACCTACATAGAGGTTTTTGTTTCATGTCTCTATGACATTCCTACTGGGAGTTAGAGGCAGTTTTGTCTGTGTTTTCTTCCTAGGGGGCGCTTGAGCGCAATTTTGAGTTTTGGGGTTTGGTTTTTTGATTAGATCGCAATTTTCGCCAGTCCTGATGTGTGTGTCCAATTTGGTGAGTTTTGAAGCATGTTAAGGGGGTCAAATTACAACTCAAAGAGGCGGCGGTATAATAATAAAATACTAGAAATACAATAGGGTCCTCTGTCGCAAAGGGACTCGGTCCCTAATTAGCTAACCTCAATGAACCCAAAAATACCTTAAAATAAGTACATTCTCACTAATACCAAGTGCACTACTGTCAGAATAATTGTATCTAAGTTATCACAAAATGTTGTGTTTCAATGAGTTCCCGGCGAGCAGACAAAAGCTGTTTTTGATCTTACCGATCAAAAGGCTTGTAAAACTCCACTGTGTAGGATGAGAAGCGACGTGAAGGTGTGGGTTTCTTTGAGCTATTGTAATCCACAGGAAGGTTTTGTCTTGATCCGAGATCTACAAAGCGGAGAGGAAGCAGGACCTGACCCCCCCTCCAGGCACCTTTTCTTTGAACTGTTTTGTAACCAAAGGCGACGGCTGTTTACGACCCCCCTTCCTTTAGAAACAGCTGTCGCCATGTAATCAGGGAAAGACCAAACCCAGCATGATACTTTAAACTGTTTTGAACTGCTTTTATCTAACAAATTGATGATTTAAGATAATTTGTATTTGCTTTTTTAATGTGTATTTTACCTCTGTTTTAAATGTTTTTTTTTAGTCTGTCCTTTGCCTGTATTTCTTTGTGGTGTACAGCCCTTTGTTATTCAACTGTGGCTGTTTTTAAAGGGCTTTATAAATTAAGTTGGTATGGTATGGCATGGTAGTGTGCAAGTGTGTTTCTGCATAGTATCTCCAGCCGTGTCCGTGTGGTGATATCAATCACGGTATTTCGAGAGGTGAAGTGTTGGATATCAGTCCAATAACAGCAAAAAAATGGAATGATTTGCATCTAAAATCTGCGATACAGGCAGTCCTGACGCACGTTTACTTGTACAGACAGTTATTATCTAAATGTCCTCCAATAAGCACACAAGGTTGATATGTCCTTGTATTTTTGTGAAGTCCATTAAAAAGAGTAAACATGGTTGGCCAAAGGACAAGAGCTAGCAGCGACTATACAAAACAGCTAAGCACAAAAGCAGGACAGACGTAATAAGTGTCCTTAACTGGACAATATTGCGAGTAAAAAAACTATTTGTCCATAGAAAGTAGTCTCAAATAATTATAGTTGCGTATTCCTGACACACAAAAAGTCTCCAAGGCAGAAATGTATTAGAAAGTATTCAGTAACAAACATGTCCGAATCATTTAACGCCATGCTTTTGATTGAATCAATTATTGTGACAACTAGGTGTCGCCAAAACACAAATCAAGACTGTTTTTCATACTTACCATCGTTCTCTGTAATGTCCACTTGATCAAACCTTTTCAAACATTCTACACTACAAAAATAGGGACAGTATGTACTATGATTTCGGCTGATAACGTATCGGAATAATATCGTATCGGCCAACACTCAAAGCTCCGATATTAGAATTGTACCGAAAGTGGAAAAAAGTTGTATTGGAACAACCCTATATGTAACTTTAAGACCTTTGGTCGAATTACCGTAGAAGTTGGTACACACCTTTAAGAGACCGACTAGCCTATGTGTTTAAATTTTGAGTAATATTACCGTACTTTTCAGACTATAAGGTACTTAAAATCCTTTAATTTTCTCAAAAATCGACAGTGCGCCTTAAAGCCCGGTGCGCCTAATGTACGGAATCATTTTGGTTTGTGCTTACCAACCTCGAAGCTATTTTATTTGATAAATGGTTTAAAGGCCTACTGAAAGCCACTACTAGCGACCACGCAGTCTGATAGTTTATATATCAATGATGACATCTTAACATTGCAACACATGCCAATACGGCCGGGTTAACTTATAAAGTGACATTTTACATTTCCCAGGAAACTTCCGGTTGAAAAGGTCTATGTATGATGACGTATGCGTGTGACGTCAATAGTTAAACGGAAGTATTCGGACACATTGAATCCAATACAAAAAAGCTCTGTTTTCATCTCAAAATTCCACAGTATTCTGGACATCTGTGTTGGTGAATCTTTTGCAATTTGTTTAATGAACAATGGAGACTGCAAAGAAGAAAGTTGTAGGTGGGATCGGTGTATTAGCGGCTGGCTGCAGCAACACAACCAGGAGGACTTTGACTTGGATAGCAGACGCGCTATCCGACGCTAGCCGCCGACCGCACGGATGATCGGGTGAAGTCTTTCGTTCTTCCGTCGATCGCTGGAACGCAGGTGAGCACGGGTGTTGATGAGCAGATGAGGGCTGGCTGGCGTAGGTGGATAGCTAATGGTTTCAACATAGCTCTGTGAGGTCCCGTAGCTAAGTTAGCTTCAATGGCGTCGTTAGCAACAGCATTGTTAAGCTTCGCCAGGCTGGAAAGCATTAACCGTGTAGTTACATGTCCATGGTTTAATAGTATTGTTGATCTTCTGTCTATCCTTCCAGTCAGGGGTTTATTTATTTTGTTTCTATCTGCATTTAAGCACGATGCTATCACGTTAGCTCCGTAGCTAAAGAGCTTCGCCGATGTATTGTCGTGGAGATAAAAGTCACTGTGAATGTCCATTTGGCGTTCTGGACTCTCATTTTCAAGAGGATATAGTATCCCAGGTGGGTTAAAATACAAATCCGTCATCCACAATAGAAAAAGGAGAGAGTGTGGAATCCAATGAGCCAGCTTGTACCTAAGTTACGGTCAGAGCGGAAAAATATATGTCTTGCACTGCATTCTAGTCCTTCACTCTGACGTTCCTCATCCACAAATTTTTCATCCTCGCTCAAATTAATGGAGTAATCGTCGCTTTCTCTGTCCGAATCGCTCTAGCTGCATTGAAAACGATAAGAAAATGTGAGGAGCCTTTTAACTGTTGACGTCATGCTACTTCCTGTACAGGCAAGGCTTTTTTTATCAGCGACCAAAAGTTGCGAACTTTATCGTCGATGTTCTCTACTAAATCCTTTCAGAAAAAAAAAAATGGCAATATCGCGAAATGATCAAGTATGACACATAGAATGGATCTGCTATCCCCGTTTGAATAAAAAAAAAATCATTTCAGTAGGCCTTTAATGATAAGTGTAACCAGGACATGGCAGTCACACATAAGAAATAAGTGTAGACTGCAATATGACGCCGGTAAAAAACACCAAAACTTTAAATGTTCCATTGAGAATATAGAACATTACACACGGCACTCTAAAAGCTATGGCGCTTCATGGATTGTCGGCGCGTTACGGCTAAGGTAGTAAGACAAACTCTTCAACATACGAGTCTTAGTATGGTTTGTGTATGAGGACCGCAAAATGGCACCTATTAGCAGACATTTTATCGGGCGATTTGTTTCGCAATATTATGCAAAACCAACTTTTCTTATCTTCTGGTACCTGCTGATGTGTATTTGGGATCTGCATTCGTCCTGAAAATTTTCGCGGGTCCGCTTTTGTAGTCTGTTGTCACCGTTGTCAATAAGCTTTTTCATTTTCTCTAACTTCTTGTTGTCCTCCGCTGTTTCTATTTCTAACACAAAGTAGCGTAAAGTTCTTACTTATATCTGTCAGCAAACTCGCCATGAAAGCGCTAAAACATACCGGTGTAGTGAATTGACATTATTCACCCAAGGAAATTTAGTTGTTAACGTTTTTTCACGGGACACATTTCGGGCGTTGTTGTTGCACTAGTGAGCCACGGATGAGGAGATGCTGCTCCGTTATTGATTGAAGTAAAGTCTGAATGTCATTAAAAGAGTTAGCGCCATCTTTTGACACTTCTTCCACTCCCGTCCTTGCACGCTACACCGCTACGACAAAGATGACGGGGGAGCCACGTAAATAAGAGCGCCCACAAAGCGGCACATCCTTAAGAGACTATCAGATGTTCTATAAAACATCATCTATGCAGTGTTTTTCAACCTTTTTTGAGCCAAGGCACATTTTTTGCGTTGAAAAAATGCGGAGACACACCACCAGCAGAAATCATCAAAAAAGGAAACTCAGTTGACAGTAAAAAGTTGTTGTTGGATATGACTTTAAAGCATAACCAAGCATGCATCACTATAGCTCTTGTCTCAAAGTAGGTGTACTGTCACCACCTGTCACATCACGCCCTGACTTATTTTGAGTTTTTTGCTGTTTTCCTGTGTGTAGTGTTTTACTTCTTGTCTTGCGCTCCTATTTTGGTGGCTTTTTCTCTTTTTTTGGTATTTTCCCGTAGCAGTTTCATGTCTTCCTTTGAGCGATATTCCCCGCATCTACTTTATTTTTATCCTTCTTCGTGGGGATATTGTCGATTGTCATGTCATGTTCGGATGTACATTGTGGACGCCATCTTTGCTCCACAGTAAGTCTTTGCTGTCGTCCAGCATTCTGTTTTTGTTTACTTTGTAGCTGTCATGACGTGGACTATCTTGCAGCTGGCTGAGTGGATGGTTTTCCCGGAATTCAATCGGACCAGACCAGTCATGGCTTGAAGGTATATACATGATTTAATTTAACACTATAACAAGAAACAAACAAAAGGGTACAAACAAAAGGTGCGCACAAGGCGGAGAACAAACTTGGCTATGAACAAAACTAAAGCTTAGACAGAAACTGTGGACATGAAAAACTACACTTACTGTCACGTGAAAAAACAAACACTCACGTACTTCTTGCGCGGCCTGGTACCTATCGGTCCGCGGACCGAGGCCCGGTGGTTGGGGACCACTGATGTAGACCACAAGGAAGTCTTTTACATTTAGAAAAAATAAATAATAATATGACCCCTTTAATGCGCCTTATAATCCGGTGCGCCTTTTGTGTGAAAATAAACCTGACTAGACCCGCTCATCGGCAGTGCGCCTTATAATCCGGTGCGCCCTATGGTCTGGAAAATACGGTAGTATCATATCGGAAGTGGAAAAAGTTGTATTGGGTCAACCCTAGATGTAACTATAAGACCATTCTTCGAATTACCGTAGAATTTGGTACACACCTTCAAGAGACCGACTAGCCCGGGGGTCAGCAACGCACGGCTCCCGGGCCACATGTGGCTCTTTAGCGCCGCCCTAGTGGCTCCCTGGAGCTTTTTCAAAAATGTATGAAAATGGGAAAAGATGAGGAAAACAAAATATATTTTGTTTTAATAAGGTTTCTGTAGGAGGACAAACATAACATTTGTATAAATCCCACTGTTTATATTAAACAAGCTCATTGCTGAGAGTATTTGGCGCGCACCTTCTTGTCCTACTAACTTCGGAAATCCTTGAACGCACCGTAGTTTGTTTACATGTACAACTTTCCTTGATGCTGCCACAGAAAGGCGTGCTTCATGCCACTCCTTCTTTGTCTCTATTTGTCCACCAAACCTTTTATGCTGTGCGCCAATGCACAAAGGTGAGCTTTGTTGATGTTTTTCCGTGTGGAGTGCTAATCAGGCATGTTTGGTCAGTGCATGACTGCAAGCTAATCAATGCTAACATGCTATTTAGGCTAGCTGTAAGTACATAATGCATCGTTATGCCTCGTATTTTAGGTGCGTTTTATTAGCTGTTTCTGTTTGCTTCAACGTGAACACACACACACACACACACACACACACACACACACACACACACACACACACACACACACACACACACACACACACACACACACACACACACACACACACACATACACACACACACACAGACACACACACACACACACACACACACACACACACACCTTTGGCCATTCTAAGCCAGTAATTTCCAGGAGTTATCCCACCCTCTGAAAAGCCTCCGTTTTAGTTATGTTTCCCAATGTTGTAAAAATGTGCGTACAATAAATATTACATTCGAACATTTCTGTCAACAAAGATTTGCGTCAGCCGGCGACATAGTCATTTTGATAGTAGGCTAATATAGACTTGTGTTGTCTTCATTATAACACTTATATAAGACTTTTAAAGGCCTACTGAAATGCATTTTTTTTATTTAAACGGGGATAGCAGATCCATTCTATGTGTCATACTTGATCATGTCGCGATATTGCCATATTTTTGCTGAAAGGATTTAGTAGAGAACATTGACGATAAAGTTCGCAACTTTTGCTCGCTGATAAAAAAGCCTTGCCTGTACCGGAAGTAGCGTGACGTCACAGGAGCTAGTATTCCTCACAATTTTCCTTTATTTACAATGCAGCGAGAGAGATTCGGAGCGACAAAGCGACGATTACCCCATTAATTTGAGCGAGGATGAAAGATTCGTGGATGAGGAACGTTAGAGTGAAGAACTAGAGGCAGTGCAGGACGTATCTTTTTTCGCTCTGACCGTAACTTAGGTACAAGCTGGCTCATTGGATTCCACACTCTCTCCTTTTTCTATTGTGGATCACGGATTTGTATTTTAAACCACCTCGGATACTTTTATCTCCACGACAATACATCAGTGACACACTTAGCTACTGAGCTAACGTGATAGCATCGTTCTCAAATGCAGATAGAAACAAAATAAATAAATCCCTGACTGGAAGGATAGACAGAAGATCAACAATACTATTAAACCATGGACATGTAACTACACGGTTAATGCATTCCAGCCTGGTAAAGCTTAACAATGCTGTTGCTAACGACGCTAAGGCTAACTTAGCAACCGGACCTCACAGAGCTATGATAAAAACATTAGCGCTCCACCTACGCCAGCCCTCATCTGCTCATCAACACCCGTGCTCACCTGCGTTCCAGCGATCGACGGCGCGACGAAGGACTTCATCCGTGGGTTTGGCGGCAAGCATCGGCTAGGCGTCCGCTATCAGGGTAAGTAGTCCTTGTTGTGTTGCTACAGCCAGCCGCTAATACACCGATCCCACCTACAACGTTCTTCTTTGCTGTCTCCATTGTTCGTTAAACAAATTGCAAAATATTCACCAACACAGATGTCCAGAATACTGTGGAATTATGAAATGAAAATAGAGCTTTTTCTACGGGCTCCGAATACTTCCCTTGCCCTCGTGACGTCACACGCATACGTCAGCATAATAAAACGTTTTTAACCGGAACTGTGGCGGGAAATTTAAAATGTCACTTTATAAGTTAACCCGGCCGTATTGGCATGTGTTGCAATGTTAAGATTTCATCATTGATATATAAACTATCAGACTGCGTGGTCGCTAGTAGTGGCTTTCAGTAGGCCTTTAATGTCATTTTAATAGTAGGCTAATATAACTAATATAGACACTTACATCATGTGTTGTCTTCATTATAACACTTATATAAGACTTTTAAAGTCATTTTGATAGTAGGCTAATATAACTAATATAGACACTTACATCATGTGTTGTCTTCATTATAACACTTATATAAGGTTTTTAATTTTTTTGCGGCTCCAGACAGATTTTTTTTTTGTATTTTTGGTCCAATATGACTCTTTCAACGATTTGGGTTGCCGACCCCTGGACTAGCCTATGTCTTTCAAATTTGATCACCATTAGTTGGAAGACATGGCCGTCTTTGCACTAATTGCCCATAAGCCATTAACCATTTGTCCAATGACTATAAAAGGTCAATGATATCTGTGTGGCATGTTTGCTGGCATATCTTCCAAAGCACTTAGAACACGACCCACAAATATCATTTACAGCAGGGGTCACCAACGCGGTGCCCGCGGGCACCAGGTAGCCCGTAAGGACCAGATGAGTAGCCCGCTGGCCTGTTCTAAAAATAGCTCAAATAGCAGCACTTACCAGTGAGCTGCCTCTATTTTTTAAATTGTATTTATTTACTAGCAAGCTGGTCTCACTTTGCCCGACATTTTTAATTCTAAGAGAGACAAAAGTCAAATAAAATTTGAAAATCCAAGAAAATATTTAAAGACTTGGTCTTCACTTGTTTAAATAAATACATGATTTTTTTTTACTTTGCTTCTTATAACTTTCAGAAAGACAATTTTAGAGAAAAAATACAACCTTAAAAATGATTTTAGGATTTTTAAACACATATACCTTTTTACCTGTTATATTCCTTCCTCTTCTTTCCTGACAATTTAAATCAATGTTCAAGTATTTTATTTTTTTTAATTGTAAAGAATAATAAATACATTTTAATTTAATTCTTCATTTTAGCTTCTGTTTTTTCGACGAAGTATATTTGTGAAATATTTCTTCAAACTTATTATGATTAAAATTCAAAAAGAATATTCTGGCAAATCTAGAAAATCTGTAGAATCAAATTTAAATCTTATTTCAAAGTCTTTTGAATTTCTTTTAAAAATTTTGTTCTGGAAAATCTAGAAGAAATAATGATTCGTCTTAGTTAGAAATATAGCTTGGTCCAATTTGTTATATATTCTAACAAAGTGTAGATTGGAGTTTAACCTATTTAAAACATGTCATCAAAATTCTAAAATTAATCTTAATCAGGAAAAATTACTAATGATGTTCCATAAATTATTTTTTTAATTTTTTCAAAAAGATTCGAATTAGCTAGTATTACTCTTCTTTTTTTCGGTTGAATTTTGAATTTTAAAGAGTCGAAATTGAAGATAAACTATGTTTCAAAATTTAATTGTCATTTTTTTCGTGTTTTCTCCTCTTTTAAACCGTTCAATTAAGTGTAAATATCATTCATTATTAATAATAACATAGAGTTAAAGGTAAATTGAGCAAATTGGCTATTTCTGCCAATTTATTGAAGTGTGTATCAAACTGGTAGCCCTTCGCATTAATCACTACCCAAGAAGTAGCTCTTGCTTTCAAAAAGGTTGCTGACCCCTGCTTTACAGTCACGCTGTGCTAGCGGCAAGTCGTCCTCTCAAGTGACAGGAAACATGAGTGTTGAATGAAGACAATGTTGCTGCTGCATCAATCAAATCCCCTTGCAAATAGAAATAAACCAAATGAACTCACCATCAAACTCTGCCGGTCCAACGCCTACAATGATTATGGACAGTGGGAGTGATGCTGCCTGCACGGGAGAGAGAACACTTTTAGCAGCCAGACAAGACAAGGGAATTCACCGTGTGCCAAAGTGGCCGTCACACACGTCGGTCAGAATTGAAAAAAAAGAAGCACGAAATCGATTCAATTTCCCTACAAAAAAGCTGGAGCTGTTAATCCGTCACTACAACGCTGGCTCGCACAACCCGAGTTCAACGGCACTGCAAACAGTCAGTGTTCAAAAACAAGAAAAAATAATACAAAAATTAGGGCTATTTTATTTGAACTAAGCAAAATGATCTGCCAATAGAACAAGAGAATTTGGCTTGTCAAGACTTTCCAAAACAAGTCAAATTAGCTAACCTCAACGAACCCAAAAATAGCTTGAAATAAGTATATTCTCACTAATAACAAGTGCACTTTTCTTGGGAAAAAAAAGAGGACATTTTGCTCAATATGTTGAAAAATATTCTTATATTAAGTAAATGCTAGTGCCATTATCTTGACATAATGATATGCGCTCGGCATTACATTTACTTATACTAAAAACTAATGTATTGTTCTTAATGGAAAGGCAACAAGGCAAGCGCTCGTTACTCTCGGGGTCTCCTAGCCACTCAGGCAAATCATATGGTCTAAAAATGCATTTTTCCATGGATAACATGACATCATCACGCCAAGTGCGTGCTCTTTCAGTCAATTAGTGCGCATATATACAGCCCGGAAATTTTTTAATTGTAATTTTGAAGAATTTATCTGAATGTGCATGAACTATTTATATTAAAAATTGTTAGAAATGTCACATGTTAAATGTTGAAATATTAACTGTCAGTTTACTGTACTGTGCCGACTGTACTACTATATGAGTACGTATTTTCTCACATATACGTACTCATATATATGAGTAGCCAGTTTTGAAGCCAGTTTTAAAGACGAACATTTAATTTAGTTTGAACAGAGCGACAATATTTGGACTTTTCTGAGTATGGCAACGTAGACACAAAGTTGTTTTATTTTGAATAAACAAAGCAGTTTCAAAAGAGGGCCTTCACCCATTCAAAAGCAGATTAAATTGGTATTGCTATGCATAATATATTTATATTATTCACATGTGAATAAGGCTGTATGATAGACTGTATTTATATTATTCACATGTGAATAATGCTGTATAATAGACTGTATTTATACTATTCACATGTGAATAATGCTGTATAATAGACTGTATTTATATTATTCACATGTGAATAATGTTGTATAATAGACTGTATTTATATTATTCACATGTGAATAATGCTGTATAATAGACTGTATTTATGTTATTCACATGTGAATAATGCTGTATAATAGACTGTATTTATGTTATTCACATGTGAATAATGTTGTATAATAGACTGTATTTATGTTATTCACATGTGAATAATGTTGTATAATAGACTGTATTTATGTTATTCACATGTGAATAATGTTGTATAATATACTGTATTTATGTTATTCACATGTGAATAATGCTGTATAATAGACTGTATATATGTTATTCACATGTGAATAATGTTGTATAATAGACTGTATTTATAGTATTCACATGTGAATAATGCTGTATAATAGACTGTATTTATGTTATTCACATGTGAATAATGCTGTATAATAGACTGTATTTATATTATTCACATGTGAATAATGCTGTATAATAGACTGTATTTATATTATTCACATGTGAATAATTCTGTATAATAGACTGTATTTATATTATTCACATGTGAATAATGCTGTATAATAGACTGTATTCATATTATTCACATGTGAATAATACTGTATAATAGACTGTATTTATATTATTCACATGTGAATAATGCTGTATAATACACTGTATTTATATTATTCACATGTGAATAATTCTGTATAATAGACTGTATTTATGTTTTCCACATGTGAATAATTATGTATAACAGACTGTATTTATATTATTCACATGTGAATAATTCTGTATAATACACTGTATTTATATTATTCACATGTGAATAATTCTGTATAATAGACTGTATTTATGCTATTCACATGTGAATAATGCTGTATAATAGACTGTATTTATGTTTTCCACATGTGAATAATGCTGTATAATAGACTGTATTTATATTATTCACATGTGAATAATGTTGTATAATAGACTGTATTTATATTATTCACATGTGAATAATTCTGTATAATAGACTGTATTTACATTATTCACATGTGAATAATGCTGTATAATAGACTGTATTTATGTTATTCACATGTGAATAATGTTGTATAATAGACTGTATTTATGTTATTCACATGTGAATAATGCTTTATAATAGACCGTATTTATGTTATTCACATGTAAAAAATACCTAAGTGTTTATTGTATATTGTGAGCGAACTGTGGTGCTGAATTTCCCCCAGGGATCAATACAGTACGTTTTATTATGTTCTATATATTCTATAAATATATCTGCTGCATACATTTCTATGTAGGACATACCATCACACGCATTTAGGAGGGAATTGTACAACATGAAATGTTGCTACGACTCTAAATGAGTTCGGATTAATTTGAGCTTTTACACTTTCTCAAGTAAACCTAAAAATATGGGAATTGTTTACAAGAGTAAAAATAATAGGCAGGGTAAATGAAATGTTAGGTGAAGAAATGTGTTGGAAACATGCCTGTGCTAACATGTGTGTTTACTCACATTGACCACGGCCTCTTTGGTTTGGACCATATCAGATATAACTCCATCTGTGATCATTAACAGGACAAAGTACTGTGAGCCATCTGTTATCTCTGATGCACAGCTGGGAAACACACAAACACACGCAGGTTAGGCCCATAGTACACCAGTACGCACATCGGGGCCGGTAAAAAAACATGCGCAATCTTTAACGGTATCATATAAGAAGCACCTCAGGTGCAGCTTAACTAGAAAACATTGATTTGCAAAAAGCTGCGACTGAACGCTGGCAAACACTAACTTGGCCACTTTGTTGATAACAGGTGCAAAGTTGGTGGGTCCGTAGAGCTGCACGGTTCTTAGGCTCTGGAAGTAGGCCTCCAGGACCCCGTCGATGCCCACACAGTTGGGATTATCGTTGTCGCCACCCTGCAAAAACAAAAACATTCATTATGGTGGACACTGCGGTGTGTAGTGTGCAAAAGTGTAAAGTCAGTGGTAGGTCGTGAGTTCAAACCCCGACCGAGTCATACCACGCTTCCGTCAGTCTACCCCAGGGCAGCTGTGGCTACGAAAGTAGCTTACCACCACCAGGTGTGAATAAATGATGGGTTTTTAACATGTAAAGCGACTTTGGGTACTTAGAAAAGCGCTATATAAATCCCAGGTATTATTATTATTATTATTATTATTATACCAAAGACTCTAAAAATGGGAGCCGTTACCTCCCTGCTTGGCACTCAGCATCAAGGGTTGGAATTGGGGGTTAGATCACCAAAATTGCTGCTGCTCACTGCTCCCCTCACCTCCCAGGGGTGATCACAGGTCAAATTCAGAGAATTATTTTGCCACACCTAGTGTGTGTGTGTGACAATCTTTGGTACTTGTATTTTTAAAAAAATACACACTGCAATGGATAACAATTTTGCTGAGAGTCACTAGAGAAAAGCGCTATATAAATATAATTCACTCGACTTCACTTCACTTTTGGCTTCGCTGGCTTGTAATATTTTTTCTGTGCACTAATATCTTTTGTGTGCGCTTTGCACAACGCAGACTTTCTTACCTCCGCCAAATAGGTTACGTTTTCGCCAGGGTTTTTTGTGTGTATGTTAACAAAATAACTTAGTTTTGGATAGATTTAGATGATTTTTTTCAGGAAAAACTATTCCCTTTATCGACTACGAAACGGCAGAAAGAAGCTGAGTTTTTGTTTGCTACCTTCACGCATCACGGCGTTCTTGTGAAGACTTTGAAAGTGAAAAACCGCGCGCGGTATTTACAATATCTGTACGTCCCTAGTCCGCATGTATATGCAGAACATTTACTGATCATCAGCAAGACCAGAATACTGGGAGGAAAAGATGCAACTATAATCATTTACTGGAGCATTCGCAATGTGATTTCTCAAGACAAAAACTGTTCTGTGTCCATATTTAGCAAAACTGAGAAATGTTTGTACAAACTGGCACACTTACACATCAAAGACAGTCAATTGAGAGAGAAATGATTCCGTCTGGTTGCTAGAATAATTATGTATAACAACTCTTATGCTTAAAGGCTGTTGCTATAGTTGTTATCAATTGTGCTGAAGTTGTACTTTTCTATCTGTGCAAAGGGACAACTTGCAATCTTGGATTGTGGTCCTCTCCAAGGTTTCTCATAGTCATTCACATTGACATCCCACTGGGTTGTGAGTTTTTCCTTGCCCTTATGTGGGATCCGAACCGAGGATGTCATTAACTTTATAATTTGATGGCAGCAACACGTGACAAAGAAGTTGGGAAAGGTGGCAATAAATACTGATAAAGTTGAGGAATGCTCATCAAAGACTTATTTGGAACATCCCACAGGTGAACAGGCACATTGGGAACAGGTGGGTGCCATGATTGGGTATAAAAGCAGCTTCCATGAAATGCTCAGTCATTCACAAACAAGGACGGGGCGAGGGTCACCACTTTGTCAACAAATTGTCCAACAGTTTAAGAACGACATTTCTCAACAAACTATTGCGATCCACGGTCCGTAATATCATCTAAAGGTTCAGAGAATGTGGAGAAATCACTGCACGTAAGCGACAAGGCCGAAAACCAACATTGGACGCCTGTGACATTCCATCCCTCAGGCGGTACTGCATCAACAAGCCACATCAGTGTGTAAAGGATATCACCACATGGGCTCAGGAACACTTCGGAAAACCACTGTCAGTAACTACACGCCGTGGC
>NC_084737.1:82359778-82372278 GCF_033978785.1 Entelurus aequoreus
ACATTTTACATTTCCCAGGAAACTTCCGGTTGAAAAGGTCTATGTATGATTACGTATGCGCGTGACGTCAATAGTTAAACGGAAGTATTCGGACACATTGAATCCAATACAAAAAAGCTCTGTTTTCATCTCAAAATTCCACAGTATTCATTGACATCTGTGTTGGTGAATCTTTTGCAATTTGTTTAATGAACAATGAAGACTGCAAAGAAGAAAGCTGTAAGTGGGATCGGTGTATTAGCGGCTGGCTGCAGCAACACAACCAGGAGGACTTTGACTTGGATAGCAGACGCGCTAGCCGACGCTAGCCGCCGACCGCATCTATGATCGGGTGAAGTCCTTCGTTGCTCCGTCGATCGCTGGAACGCAGGTGAGCACGGGTGTTGATGAGCAGATGAGGGCTGGCTGGCGTAGGTGGATAGCTAATGTTTTTAGCATAGCTCTGTGCAGTCTGGTTGCTAAGTTAGCTTCAATGGCGTCGTTAGCACAGCATTGTTAACCTTCGCCAGCCTGGAAAGCATTAACCGTGTAGTTACATGTCCATGGTTTAATAGTATTGTTGATCTTCTGTCTATCCTTCCAGTCAGGGGTTTATTTCGTCTGTTTCTATCTGCAGTTAAGCCCGATGCTATCACGTTAGCTCCGTAGCTAAAGTGCTTCGCCGATGTATTGTCGTGGAGATAAAAGTCACTGTGAATGTCCATTTGGCGTTCTGGACTCTCATTTTCAAGAGGATATAGTATCCCAGGTGGTTTAAAATACAAATCCGTGATCCACAATAGAAAAAGGAGAGAGTGTGGAATCCAATGAGCCAGCTTGTACCTAAGTTACGGTCAGAGCGGAAAAAGATACGTCCTGCACTGCACTCTAGTCCTTCGCTCTCACGTTCCTCATCCACAAATCTTTCATCCTCGCTCAAATTAATGGGGTAATCGTCACTTTCTCGGTCCGAATCTCTCTCGCTGCTGGTGTAAACAATGTGGAAATGTGAGGAGCCTTTCAACCTGTGACGTCACGCTACTTCCGCTACAGGCAAGGATTTGTTTTATCAGCGACCAAAAGTTGCAAACTTCATTGTCGATGTTCTCTACTAAATCCTTTCAGCAAAAATATGGCAATATCGTGAAATGATCAAGTATGACACATAGAATGGATCTGCTATCCCCGTTTAAATTTAAAAAAAAAATCATTTCAGTAGGCCTTTATGTGAAGTGAAGTGAATTATATTTATGTAGCGCTTTTTCTCTAGTGACTCAAAGCGCTTTACATAGTGAAACCCAACATCTAAGTTACATTTTTAAACCAGTGTGGGTGGCACTGGGAGCAGGTGGGCAAAGTGTCTTGCCCAAGGGCACAACGGCAGTGACTAGGACGGCGGATGCGGGGATCGAACCCGGAACCCTCGAGTTGCTGACACGGCCGCTCTACCAACCGAGCTATAAACTATTTTCACGTGCGGATGAAAACACTGACAGCATTTCAACCAACCCCCAATTATGTTAACGTAATCCATCAGCATCAGAACTAATGTTTACTTCAGGAGGTCGCCTACAGCCACAGCTGTTCTTCAAAAATGACTGCGGTTAACTGAATAGAGATTGGAGCTTGGTCAAAAAGTGTATTTGTTGTTTATTCACGGATCACCTCCCACCCCCGCATTAATACATGTACCAGTCATTTTGGGGATGGAGTGAAAGCTGATGGCTGCAAGGCATGCTGGGAGATTCCTGCTGGCACGGAGACGAGCGTAACTTCTCAGCCAGCTGCTGTCGCAGCGACGACCCCTGGTCCAAACCGCACCCCGCTATGGGTGAGGTGTGTGCGAGTGTGACGGCAGCTGTTTGAGTGTTCCTTACCAGTGGGAAAGCGTGGGATATTTTGCCATCGGGGGGCAGCTTAGCACCAAAGCCGTAGGCGGGGAAGAGCTTGTCGCTGTCGTAGTCCTGGATAATCTCACCCACCGCTTTCAGGGCCATGGCATATGCGTTCATCTGGTAGGGGCTCATATAGTGGAGGGAGGTGGGCTGAGATGGATTGCCTGGCGGGAAGGAACACCAAATAGCATAAATATCAGCAAAATATACAGTCGTGGTCAACTTGTGAAGAACATCCTGTCATGGCTGCCTTCAGTTTCCTATTAGTTCTACAACTCTTATTTGTTTGGGATGTAGTGATTGGAGCACATACTTGTTGGTCGCAAAAAACATTCATGAAGTTTGCTTCTTTTATGAACTTATTATGGCTCTACTGGAAATGTGAGGGTCAAAAGTATACAAACCCCGTTTCCATATGAGTTGGGAAATGGTGTTAGATGTAAATATAAACGGAATACAATGATTTGCAAATCCTTTTCAAGCCATATTCAGTTGAATATGCTACAAAGACAACATATTTCATGTTCAAACTGATTTTGCAAATAATCATTAACTTTATAATTTGATGGCAGCAACACGTGACAAAGAAGTTGGGAAAGGTGGCAAAAAAGACTGATAAAGTTGAGGAATGCTCATCAAACACTTATTTGGAACATCCCACAGGTGAACAGGCTAATTGGGAACAGGTGGGTGCCATGATTGGGTATAAAAGTAGATTCCATGAAATGCTCAGTCATTCACAAACAAGGATGGGGCGAGGGTCACCACTTTGTCAACAAATGCCTGAGCAAATTGTTGAACAGTTTAAGAACAACCTTTCTCAAGCAGCTATTGCAAGGAATTTAGGGATTTCACCATCTACGCTCCGTAATATCATCAAAGGGTTCAGAGAATGTGGAGAAATCACTGCACGTAAGCAGCTAAGCCCGTGACCTTCCATCCCTCAGGCTGTACTGCATCAACAAGCCACATCAGCGTGTAAAGGATATCACCACATGGAACACTTCAGAAACCCACTGTCAGTAACTACAGTTGGTCGCTACATCTGTAAGTGCAAGTTAAAACTCTCCTATGCAAGGCGAAAACCGTTTATCAACAACACCCAGAAACGCCGTCGGCTTCGCTGGGCCTGAGCTCATCTAAGATGGACTGATGCAAAGTGGAAAAGTGTTCTGTGGTCTGACGAGTCCACATTTCAAATTGTTTTTGGAAACTGTGGACGTCGTGTCCTCCGGACCAAAGAGGAAAAGAACCATCCGGATTGTTCTAGGCGCAAAGTGTAAAAGGCAGCATGTGTGATGGTATGGGGGTGTATTAGTGGCCAAGACATGGGTAACTTACACATCTGTGAAGGCACCATTAATGCTGAAAGGTACATACAGCTTTTGGAGCAACATATGTTGTTATCATGGACGCCCCTGCTTATTTCAGCAAGACAATGCCAAGCCACGTGTTACATCAACGTGGCTTCATAGTAAAAGAGTGCGGGTACTAGACTGGCCTGCCTGTAGTCCAGACATTGAAAATGTGTGGCACCTAAAATAGCAGAAGGGAGACCCCCGGACTGTTGAACAACTTAAGCTGTACATCAAGCAAGAATGGGAAAGAATTCCACTTCAAAAATGTGTCTCCTCAGTTCCCAAACCTTTACTGAGTGTTGTTAAAAGGAAAGGCCATGTAACACAGTCAGGCCTGGCCCTAACCAATCTGGCGCCCTAGGCAAGATTTTAGGTGGCGCCCCCCCACACATCGGCAGTGAAGTGTATATACTCACAAAAAGCTGAATAGCTTTGTCTTTGACCTTTTTTTTTTACTTAAAGAAAGCAAATTAACATATTATATGAGAATGTTATGTTATGATTATCTTTAACCGAATCACAGCAGTGCTCAAATTAAAAAACAGCATTCCCTCTCATGTGATATTGCTTAATTAACATTAATGATGTGCACTTTAACAACTAGGCTTACTACTATACCTAATATATAAAGGGGTGGAAAAGTGACTATTACCTGCAGGGCAAACATTAGCTAACCAGAAAGCAATAACAATGTAAACAGAAAACACCTGCTTAAAAGATCTAATACAAATGTCCCTGAGGAATGTAAGGTGGGAGTACTGTAATTACCTAACGTTACATTATTATTTTCCATAACAATTTAGCCCCCTCCACAATATTAACCCGACGTTAAAACAGAACTAGCTATTTATTGATTAGCAATTGCCGAATCATGTAACATTAGCTTAATGCTAAAAAGCCAGGTTACTATCACATTCTGTAACAGACAAATAATTTCATGTATGCTAACGTTACCTACCTGCTACCTCTGTCTTTTTCTCGTTTCTCCTCCTCTTCTTTTCTATTTTTTCTTCCCTGGGCACCTGACAGTTTTGGCCGTTTTGACATCTTGTGTTGATTTTTTGATGTGGTGACGTCCAAAAAGAGTCATGATACGGGAAGGGAGGGGGCGCACCCACGGGGGTGGAGGGGGCGTAATGTTGTAACAAATAATATTTCTATTAAATAGGCTTTACTTTGCATTTTAATTAACGTGGGATTATTTTTTGTATTTAGAAATAATAGTACCAACTTGTTTTTCTTTTTTTTTTTCTCCAACATTTGTGGCACTGGCGTGGCGCCCCCTGATGGACGGCGCCCTTAGCATTTGCCTATACGGCCTATGCCACGGGCCGGCCCTGAACACAGTGGTGAACATGCCCTTTCCCAACTACTTTGGCACGTGTTGCAGCCATGGAATTCTAAGTTAATTATTATTTGCAAAAAAAAATAAAGTTTATGAGTTTGAACATGAAATATGTTGTCTTTGTAGCATATTCAACTGAATATGGCTTGAAAAGGATTTGAAAATCATTGTATTCCGTTTATATTTACATCTAACACAATTTCCCAACTCATATGGAAACGGGGTTTGTACGTACAGCAATGTTAATATTTGCTTACATGTCCCTCTGCAAGTTGACCTGCAATAAGGTACTTTTGGTAGCCATCCACAAGCTTCTGCTTGACCACTTGACCACTCCTTTTGACAAAATTGGTGCAGTTCAGCTAAATGTGTTGGTTTTCTGACATGGACTTGTTTCTTCAGCATTGTCCACACGTTTAAGTCAGGACTTTGGGAAGGACATTCTAAAACCTTCATTCTAGCCTAATTTAGCCATTCCTTGACCACTTTTGAGGTGTGTTTGGGGTCATTGTCCTGTTGGAACACCCGACTGTGCCCAAGACCCAACCTCCGGGCTGATGATTTTAGCTTGTCCTGAACAATTTGGAGGTAATCCTCCTTTTTCATTGTCCCAATCAGCGGGGCTGCCTAGCCCCCTTGGATTTGTCCGCTTCCTCACTCATCACTCTGGTAACACTTAGCAATTAATTCCTACACATAGTCTTACACCATACACCCTTTGGATTTTGTCCCACTCCATTCCTTTGTTGTTTAATTAAATATATTGTTATTTATTCATAATTGTATATTGTTTATATATTTAATAAATATATAGAGCAATATTTCCCCCTTGTGGTTCTGTGCCGTCACAACTCCCTCCTCCATCCATGACAAGAATACTACTAACCGCAACATGTAAGTGTAAAAAAAACAACAACAACATTATGATTTTTACATTTCACAAGGTGCTTGTTCTATTTTTAAACAAAGAAAACAATCTGAAATTGTCTTTATTTTTAAGTTATCGTGGTAAAATCACGGCACGATAACTTAAAAATAAAGACAATTTCAGATTGTTTTCTTTGTTTAAAAATAGAACAAGCACCTTGTGAAATGTACAAATCATAATGTTGTTGTTGTTTTTTTTACACTTACATGTTGCGGTTAATAGTATTCTTGTCATGGATGGAGGAGGGAGTTGTGACGGCACAGAACCACAAGGGGGAAATATTTTATGCTCTATGTATTTTATTTATATATATATATATATATATATATATATATATATATATATATATATATATATATATATATATATATATATATATATATATATATATATATATATATATATATATATATATATATATATATATATAAATAAAATACATAGACCAAGGTGCTTGTTCTATTTTCAAACAAAGAAAACAATCTGAAATTGTCTTTATTTTTAAGTTATCGTGCCGTGATTTTACCAGTCCGGCCCACTTGGGAGTAGATTTTTCTCCACGTGGCCCCCCGATCTAAAATTACAAAAAGCATCCAGCTGCAGTTGAATCTAATTGGAGTGACACTTTTATTGTAAACGCTGATCCAAAATCAGAGGAGGACGTCAAAGTCAAGCTAGCAAGAAAGTTTGGAGGGGATACAAAATAAAACATTTTTATAGGTCTCAGATTGTAACTGCAGCAAACGTCTGTGCTTCTAATTATTAGTTGAGGAAGGTTGGTGTCGACAATTCCAACATTTCACATTCTACTACCCAAACCAATAGGGGGCAGTGCAGCGCCCCCATGGTCAAACATGTATGGATAATTCCAGTAGCGCAGTGGTGTCCAAAGTGCGGCCCGGGGGACATTTGCGGCCCGCAGGTCATTTTTTTAACGGCCCCACGGCACATTTTTAAAATACGGCTGAAAAAAATTCAAAACATAAAAAGTGGTATAAAAGAGCAAATAGGTGAAATGTAACAAGAAAATGTTGTGATGTTTACTGTAATAACACAAAGCTGCCATGCAGGCTGTTTCTTTCTTTAAAAAATAATAGTGAATCAAAATCAATGTCATTATGAATTATTGACCTATTCGAGGCTCCAATTACGTCACATTAAATATTGCACTTTGAGATATTTTTTGGGGCAAATGTTGCATATTTTGTGTTTGCCATAAAAAAAACTGAGCTGTTTTCTTTAAAGAAGGACCTAAAACGAAAAAAAAAAGAACATAAAGAACAATAAAACGTATAATTGACGGATGGATCTGAAGTTGATCTCGAGACTATTGTGTTAAAAGTAAACAGTAAAAAAAAATGTATAATTTATTTTGTAACACTTTAATGAGAAGGACCCTTTTGGATCCCCAATAATTTTAGTGTGATTTGTTTTTAAGTGTCATTGCTCAAAAAAATAATAATGAATTAAAATCAATGGTGTTATTGACCTTTTTAATATTCCACTTAAACATTTTATTGGGTAAAATAATGCATATTTTGTGTTTTTCCCATTAAAAAAAACATGGTTTTCTTTGACAACAAGAGCATACAACTTAAATGTTTAAAAACGTTATATTGACAGATAAACCTAATGTTGATCTAGAGATTTAAAACTTGAATAATAATACAAATAATAATACTGAATAATGAAACATTTTTAAATATTTTTTTGACCAAAACCCTTTGGGGTCCCTGGGATCAAGCCTGAGTGGAAGCCTAAATGTATATTTTGTATACATATATTGTATTGGTTTTTAAAATAAATGGCCCCCGCTTGCTTTGATTTTTTAGAATGCGGCCCTCAGTGGAAAAAGTTTGGACACCCCTGCAGTAAACGATTCGATGAAAAACGAATCTAAAATATTCATCATGCCATACTGAAAACAAGTCTTTAGTTATTGAATTCTAACACTTCCACACGTCTTGGGCAATTGTTAACAGTTTCTGTAGTGTTTGTACTGGAACTTCCAAGGTCGCACTCGATGGTCCTTCATTGAGTTCCAATGACATCACGCAGGAATACGTGTCTTACCATTGGATGCTGTAAACGTGTCTTACCATTGGATGCTGTAAAGTCTATGGCAACGGTGAAATTCAGCTGCGTCCTGCGTGATGAAGACAAAAACAACAACAACATCGTCAATATGCATCATAAAGTACGTCCCTCATTGTTCTTTGGTTCACAAATGATTGTGTACGCCACCTTCTGGTTTCGGATGGAACGCATACAACCTTCAATTAAAAGTGAATGAACTGGATAGATCCAGATGTTTACATATGAGATTTAGCAGCGTGAACTTTGTCAAATGTAATTTTGTCAAAGTCAATATGCACAAACACGCACACACACACACACACACACATGCAACACACACACACACACACACACACACACACACACACACACACACACACACACACACACACACACACACACATGCAAACACACACACACACACACACACATGCAAACACACACACACACACACACACACACACACATGCAAACACACACACACACACACACACACACACATGCAAACACACACACACACACACACACACACACACACACACACACACACACACACACACACACACACACACACACACACACACACACACACACACACACACACACAGTCAGAACAACCATCAGGATGGCATTGAGGTTTTACTTTGAGAGCAGGCTCATTATTATTCCACTCACCCTCCTCGGATGAAATCCACAAAGGTGTACTCGGACTCCACTTTGAAGGACAGCAGAGTTACCTTGCAAACACACACACACACACACACACACACACACACACACACACACACACGCACATACACGCACATTAAGAGCAAAAAGGGGTGATGGAGAGGTAATGGAACAGGCATTTATTTAGATGGAAGGGACAAAAACAAACATGTTGCCAGGCAGGATACCAGCCAGCCATAAACAGGGGGAATACAATATATGTAAAAGGTTACAGTATCGGTGTAGCGTATATAGAGAAAAGACAAGTGGTGTGACGGTACGTTGGTACGGAGTGTTTAGTATGCACACTAAAAAATGTTGGGTTAAAAAATAACCCAATTTTAACCCAAATGCTAGTTCAGAAAAGGAAAAACCACTTATTTCGGTTATTTTAACTCAACATTTTGGGTTAATTTAACTTTTGCGTTGAATTAAGTTAAGTTATGATAACTTAATGTTGGTTTATTCCCAACCAATCTATTGGGTTGAATTTATTTAACACAAAAGTTGAGTTATGCTCACTACAATGTTGGGTTATTCCAAAAGCAACTATTGGGTTGCGCAATTTAGCGCTCCTTGACCCAGTAGTTGGTTAAAAACTATACATTTTACTGCTGGTTTGTCCTACTCCTTCTTAACTACTGATCACAATTATTTTAATTCCATTAAAATATACTCAAAAGCAAGATATGAGTGACATTTATTGTTTTTACAAGAATTGCTGTGTATGGCAGGGACGTCAAACTCAATTTAGATTTGAGAAAAATGTACTCCCAAGTGGGCTAGTTCAGAAAAGGACAAACCGCTTATTTGAGTTATTCTAACTCAACATTTTGGGTTAATTTAACTTTTGCGTTGAATTATTTAACCAAAAAGTTGAGTTATGATAACGTAATGTTGGTTTATTCCCAACCAATCTATTGGGTTGAATTATTTAACACAAAAGTTGAGTTATGCTAACTCAATGTTGGTTGATTCATAACCCAAATATTGGGTTGAATTTATTTAACACAAAAGCAGAGTTATGCTCACTACAATGTTGGGTTATTCCAAAACCAATTATTGGGTTGCGCAATTTAGCGCTCCTTGACCCAGCAGTTGGTTAAAAATGACACATTTTACTGCTGGTTTGTCCTACTCCTTCTTAACTACTGATCACAATTATTTTAATTCCATTAAAATATACTCAAAAGCAAGATATGAGTGACATTTTTTTTTACAAGAATTGCTGTGTATGGCAGGGGCGTCAAACTCAATTTAGATTTGAGAAAAATCTACTCCCAAGTGGGCTGGTAAAATCACGGCACGATAATTTAAAGGCCTACTGAAATGAAATGTTTTTATTTAAACGGGGATAGCAGATCCATTCTATGTGTCATACTTGATCATTTCGCGATATTGCCATATTTTTGCTGAAAGGATTTCGTATAGACTTACTTACTTAGGCCTTAGTATTCCCTGAGGAACATAGGCCGCCGACGAAAGCCTTCCATCCATTCCGGTCTTGTGCCTTTCGGTGGAGTTGTTGCCATGACAGCCCCTCAGCCCTCATCTCCTGTTCCGTGCTTCTTCTCCAGGTTGTTCTTAGTCTCCCTCTGTTTCTTTTCCCCTGTGGGTTCCATGTTAGTGCCTGTTTGGTGATTGATTGATTTGGTTTTCTGAGTGTGTGGCCTATCCAGCTCCACTTCCTTCTCCTGATTTGCAGTTCCACTGGTTCTTGTTTGGTGAGTTCCCACAGGTTGGCATTGGTGATGGTGTCTGGCCAGTAGACTCCTAGGACCCGACGGAGGCAACGGTTTACGAATGTCTGTAGTTTATTGAGTATGCTATTGGTGGTTTTCCATGTTTCTGATCCGTACAGCAGGATGGATTTGACATTTGAGTTCAATATTTTCAATTTGGTTTTGAGAGAAATGTTTTTTGCTCTCCATATTTTGTTTAGTAAGTTGAATGATGTTCTTGCTTTACCTATTCTGGATTTGACATCTTCATCTGCTCCTCCACCTACACTGATTATGCTCCCCAAGTATGTAAAACTGACTACCTCCTCTAATTGATTATGGTCCATTGTTATTGGTGTATTGTTCTTGTTATTGATACGCATGACCTTTGTTTTTTGTGAATTGATCTTAAGCCCAAGAAATGCAGCAGTTCTTTGTAGTTTTTGTGATTTGTCCTGCATCTGTTGGTGAGTGTGAGCCAGGAGAGCTAGATCGTCTGCAAAGTCTAGGTCCTCTAGTTGTTCGGTAAGGCTCCACTGTATGCCGGTTTTGCTGTTTTTGGTTGTTTGGTTCATGGTCCAGTCAATACAGAGGAGGAAAAGGAAAGGCGAGAGTAGACATCCTTGCCGCACCCCAGTCAGGACCTGGAAGGCCTCCGCCGGGCATCCGTCATGTAGGACACGACATCGCATCCCTTGGTAGGTGCTCTTGATGATGTTGATGAGCTTCGGTGGGATGCCATAGTGTGCCATCAGCTTCCACAGTGTCTCACGGTCGACACTGTCAAACGCCCTTTCAAAGTCTATGAAATGAATATATCCTGGTGAGTTCCATTCCATGGATTGTTCTATTATAATCCTGAGGGAGGCAATTTGGTCAGCACAAGATCTTCCATTTCTGAAACCAGCCTGGTTATCCCTCAGTTGTGCATCGACCAATTTCCGCATCCTTTCTAGTAGTATGTGGTTAAGCACCTTCCCTGGTGTTGAGAGGAGCATAATACCCCTGTAGTTTTTACACTCCCTGAGCTCTCCTTTCTTGGGAATCTTCATGATGTTGCCATCTCTCCAGTCTGATGGGATTGTTCTTCCTCCCAGATAGCTTGCATGAGATGGAAAAGCATGCTGGAGGATGTTTCGATATCTGCTTTGAGAGCTTCTGCTGGTAGCTCATCTGGCCCTTCTGCCTTTCCTGCTCTCAGGGCTTTGATGGCCTTCCTGATTTCCAGTTTGGTGGGGGGGGGGGTTGCAGTTTATTTCAAGCATGATTGGAGCTGGTGGAATATCTGCAGTCAGTTGAGGGGGCTCTCTGTTGAGTAGGTCTTGAAAGTGATCAGTCCACCTCTGGAGTTGATCTTCCTTGGTTGTGAGGAGTGTACCATTTGTGTCTTTAATATGCATTTGGGCTTGTTTAAATTTGCCGGTGAGCTGCTTTGTGGTTAGATAGAGTTCTTTCAGATTGTTCTTCCCTGCTGCTTCCTCTGCCTGCTGTGCTAGATCTTTTGTCCCTTCTGACACTCTTCTTCACATTCTTGTTTACTACTTCATATTCTCTTTGTGCTGCTGCCTTTCCGGCTCTAGTTCTGCATCTGTTGACTACCTCCTTTTTCTCCCTTCTCTCACTCACTTTCTTGTGGGTTTCTGTGGATAGCCAAGGTTTGTTTGTGGACTTTTTTCTCCCTACCACTTCTGCACAGGTCTCCTTCCATGTGGACTTCAAACCTTCCCAAATCCCTTCTACAGTTCCTGGTGCTTGTGTTGTCTGGTCCTGTAGTGCTTGAAACCGGTTGTGTAATGTGACTTGGTATAGTTCCAAAGTGCCTATATCTTGGAATTGTTGTATGTTGAATTTGATCCTCCCTCCTCTTTGTTTCATGCATTTGAATTTCAACTGGAATCTTGCTGTGACTAGGTGGTGGTCAGATGCAGCGTCAGCTCCTCTTCTCGCTCTGACATCAAGCAGTGAGCGCCTGAATTTCCGGCTAATGCAGATGTGATCAATCTGGTTTTCAGTTGTGTGGTTGGCAGAAACCCATGTTGCTTTGTGGATGTCCTTGTGTGGGAAAATGGAACCTCCAATAACCAAGCTGTTGTCTGCACATGCTGTAGCAAAGCTTTCTCCGTTTGCATTCATTGTTCCAAGCCCTTGCGTTCCCATTATCAGCTCATAGCCATTGTTATTTCCTCCTATTTTCGCATTCATGTCCCCCATTAAGACCATGATGTCCTTTCCTTTCTTTTTCTGAAGAATGTGGTATAGCAGATTGTAAAAGTTGTCCTTCGTTTCATCCCCTGCATCGTTGGTAGGGGCATAGCATTGTACTACTTGAAGGTTTATTTTCGTATGCGTGGTATGGAATTTTGCAGTAATGATCCTTGAGTTGAAGGGTTCCCAACTGATGAGGGCCCTCTGAGCTTCTTTGGATAGCATGAACCCTACACCCTCTGTATGTGGTGCAGAGTCTTCTGGGTGCCCTGAGTATAATATGGA
>NC_084737.1:82377278-82444778 GCF_033978785.1 Entelurus aequoreus
TTTGAACAGAAATAGTTCATGCACATTCAGATGAATTCTTCAAAATGACAATTAAAAAATGTTTGGCCGGGGGCGGGGCTGTATATATGCGCACTAATTGACTGAAAGAGCACGCACTTGACGCGATGATGTCATGTTATCGATGGAAAAATGCATTTTTAGACAATATGATTTGCCTGAGCGGCTAGGAGACCCCGAGAGTAACAAGCGCTTGCCTTGTTGCCTTTCCATTAACAACAATAAATTAGTTTTTAGTATAAGTTTGCTGCTTTCAAGAAATGTCATGCCGAGTGCATATCATTATGTCAAGATAATGGCACTAGCATTTACTTATTTTAAAAATATTTTTCAACATATTGAGCAAAAAGGTCTCATATTCGTTTTTTCTACCAAGAAAAGTGCACTTGTTATTAGTGAGAATATACTTATTTGAAGGTATTTTTGGGTTTATTGAAGTTAGCTAATTTTACTTGTTTTGGAAAGTCATGACAAGCCGAATTTTCTTGTTCTATTGGCAGATAATTTTGCTTATTTCAAATAAATATAGTATATTTTTGTCTTGTTTTTGAACACTGACTTTTTGCAGTGCATTAAAATTCATTTGAAATTCATAATAGACACGACAAGGACGCATTTCAGTTTTAAGCTCCTAAAATTTGGCAAAGTCTTTCAAAGATGTGAGACAGGCCTGGATATTGAAACCCTTTTATTTAACTGTGACTACTAAAAAATATTTGGTCACACTTTAGTATGGGGAACATATTCTAAGTAACAACAACTTAATTTAGAGTTATTTGGTTAGGGTCAGGGTTAGAGGGTTAGGGTTATAATAAGACCATGCAGAATAAGGCATTACTAAGTACTTAATAATGTCTAATTAAGAGCCAATATGTTACTAATTTGCGTGTTAATAAGCAACTAATTAATGGTGAACATGTTCCCCATACTAAAGTGTTACCAAATATTTTATCTATACAGTAGTTGAATTATTGTATGATTATTTTGACGAAGAGTTTCTTTTTATTCATGATTTTATGCATCTGTAAAGCATTCTGAATTGCCTTGTTAATTATTATTATATTTATTACTACTAACAGTACTATTACTACTAATAATAAGTTAAAGTTAAAGTAGCAATGATAGTCACACACACACTAGGTGTGGCGAAATTATTCTCTGCATTTGACCCATCACCCTTGATCACCCCCTGGGGGGTGAGGGGAGAAGTGAGCAGCAGCGGTGGCCGCGCCCGGGAATAATTTTTTGGTGATTTAACCCCCAATTCCAACCCTTGATGCTGAGTGCCAAGCAGAAAGGTAATGGCTCCCATTTGTATAGTCTTTGGTATGATTCGGCCGGGGTTTGAACTCACAACCTACCCATCTCAGGGCTGTGCACTGCAAAAAGCCAGTGTTCAAAAACAAGAAAAAAAAATACAAAAATTAGAGTGTGGGACTCGAACCTGGGTAGGTATTTTTAACATTTTTGGGACTTTTGCCGACTTTTCCAACTTTTATCCCCCCTACACGTGGGACTCGGCTGGGTGTGTTATGGACGTTTTGGGCATCCCGGGACTTGCGCGGCCGGCGGCGGGACTTGTGGGACTCGAACCTGGGAAGGTATTTTGAACATTTTTGGGGACTTTTGACGACTTTTCTCACATTTTTATTTTTTTTTTAAATTAAATCAACATAAAAAACACAATATATACATTATATATCAATATAGATCAATACAGTCTGCAGGGATACAGTCTGTAAGCACACATATTTCTTTATGAAAAGAAAAAAAAAGAAGTTTTTTTTAAGTGTCATTGCTCAAAAAATAATAATAACTTAAAATCAATGCTGTTATGAGTTATGTTATGAGCTACAATCATTATATAATCTGAAATGTTCCACTTTAAAATGTTATTGGGGGAAAATATTGCATATTTTGAGTTTTTTCCATAAAAAAACAGAGTTTTCTTTGACAAAAAGGGCATACAACTTAAATCTTAAAAAAAAAAAAAGTTATATTGACAGATAGATTTAATGTTGATCTAGAGCAGGGGTCACCAACCTTTTTGAAAGCAAGAGCTACTTCTTGGGTAGTGATTAATGCGAAGGGCTACCAGTTTGATACACACTTAAATAAATTGCCAGAAATAGCCAATTTGCTCAATTTACCTTTAACTCTATGTTATTATTAATAATTAATGATATTTACACTTAATTGAACGGTTTAAAAGAGGAGAAAACACGAAAAAAATGACGATTAAATTTTGAAACATAGTTTATCTTCAATTTCGACTCTTTAAAATTCAAAATTCAACCGAAAAAAAGAAGAGAAAAACTTAAAAAAAAGAATTTATGGAACATCATTAGTCATTTTTCCTGATTAAGATTAATTTTTGAATTTTGATGACATGTTTTAAATAGGTTAAAATCCAATCTGCACTTTGTTAGAATATATAACAAATTGGACCAAGATATATTTCTAACAAAGACAAATCATTATTTCTTCTAGATTTTCCAGAACAAAAATGTTAAAAGAAATTCAAAAGACTTTGAAATAAGATTTAAATTTGATTCTACAGATTTTCTAGATTTGCCAGAATAATTGTTATGAATTTTAATCATAATAAGTTTGAAGAAATATTTCACAAATATTCTTCGTCGAAAAAACAGAAGCTAAAATGAAGAATTAAATTAAAATGTATTTATTATTCTTTACAATAAAAAACATTTTTTACTTGAACATTGATTTAAATTGTCAGGAAAGAAGAGGAAGGAATTTAAAAGGTAAAAAGGTATATGTGTTTAAAAATCCTGAAATCATTTTTAAGGTTGTATTTTTTCTCTAAAATTGTCTTTCTGAAAGTTATAAGAAGCAAAGTAAAAAAAATTATGAATTTATTTAAACAAGTGAAGACCAAGTCTTTAAAATATTTTCTTGGATTTTCAAATTCTATTTGAGTTTTGTCTCTCTTAGAAATAAAAATGTCAGGCAAAGCGAGACCAGCTTGCTAGTAAATAAATAACATTTAAAAAATAGAGTCAGCTCACTGGTAAGTGCTGCTATTTGAGCTATTTTTAGAACAGGCCGGCGGGCTACTCATCTGGTCCTTACGGGCTACCTGGTGCCCGCGGGCACCGCGTTGGTGACCCCTGATCTAGATATTTAAACTTTGAATAATAATAATAATACTACTAAATAATGACACATTTTTAATATATTTTTTTAACCTAAACTCTATGGCGTCCCCGGGATCAAGCCTGAGTGGAGGCCTAAATGTATATTTATTATACATTTATTATACATTATGCATTGTTTTTGTTTATTATACATATATAGCATTGTTTTAAAAAAAATAAAAATGATCAAAATGGCCCCCGCTTGCTTTGATTTTTCAGTGTGTGGCCCTCGATGGAAACAGTTTGGACACCCCTGCCTTAAAACAAGTAAAACATCAAATCTGCTTAGTGAGAAGAATGATCTTATCAGACAGAAAATAAGCAAATATCAGCCTTATTTGAGATATTTAATCGTACTTAGATTTCACTTTTTGCAATGTAGACACTCTAATACTAATGATAATAATAATATTAATATAAATAATAATAATAATAATATTATTACTGAAGTGAGTAAGCTGGAAGGCTTGACCTAGTACAAGTTTTGTGGTTTAAGAGTCTGCCAGGACTACACCCTCGACTGCAATTACACTTATAACTACTGTGTGAGCCACGGAAATGTGCCAGAGTGGGAGGTCAGAGCGAGAGCCGTGCTCATTTAGAAGGTGAGCATCCAGGTGAGCAATTATCGTCCTATCACCTGCCTGCCCAAGTCGTGGAAGCTGCTCACCTGAATAATGGGGAAGGAGCGGAAAAGAGCAAGCACTGCTCGCGGATGAGCAGAATGGCTGCAGGAAGGAATCACGCCGACAAAAACAAAAAAGCCCAGTTGCTTATACCGTAAATAAATCCTGAAGAATTGCCGGAGAAGGTTAACAAACGTGTCAATGACTTGGATCGACTACAAAAAGGCATTTGACATGGTCCCACATAACGTATTTTCCGGACCATAAGGCGCACCGGATTATAAGGCGCATTAAAGGCCTACTGAAAGCCACTACTAGCGACCACGCAGTCTGATAGTTTATATATCAATGATGACATCTTAACATTGCAACACATGCCAATACGGCCGGGTTAACTTATAAAGTGACATTTTAAATTTCCCGCCACACTTCCGGCTGAAAACGTTTCGATATGATGTTGTTTGCGCGTGACGTATCCGGAAACATTGTATCCAATACAAAAAAGCTCTGTTTTCATCTCAAAATTCCACAGTATTCTGGACATCTGTGTTGGTGAATCTTTTGCAATTTGTTTAATGAACAATGAAGACAGCAAAGAAGAAAGTTGTAGGTGGGATCGGTGTATTAGCGGCTGGCTGCAGCAACACAACCAGGAGGACTTTGACTTGGATAGCAGACGCGCTATCCGACGCTAGCCGTATTATATTTTTCAACATATTGAGCAAAAAGGTCTAATTTTTTTTTTTTTGGCAGATAATTTTGCTTTTGTAGAACCGACGGCATGGCGAAGTGTCCTTTATTTTAAAAAACTACACAATGCAGAATGAGACTCACTACAAAAGCAAAATGATCTGCCAATAGAAGAAGAACATTTAAAATAAGTATATTCTCACTAATAACAAGTGCACTTTTCTTGGTAGAAAAAAAAAAAAAGAGACCTTTTTGCTCAATATGTTGAAAAATATTCTTAAATGAAGTAAATGCTAGTGCCATTATCTTGACATCATGATATGTGTTTGGCATCATGTTATATTCTTGTCTTCATAAAAGAAAGGAATCTATATGTGTTAAACATGCTTGTATTATCATTAAATACCTTTAACTTGGTAACAAAAACCCCTCTTTCATAAATAGATCCATATTCTTGGAGAGACCACAGAGTGGATGCTTCAAGCGGTCTTAGTTGAGGTTGATAGCCTCTATGATTACCAAGAAGAGGACAAGTGAGGAGAAAGTCAAAAAGTGGAAGGAGAAGCCCTGCTTGGGGAGTTTGCACAACAAATGTAGCTGGAGAGGATTCTTGGAGATGGCTAAGAAAAAAGTTCCTTGAAAAAAGGAGACTGAAGGCTTGATCCTAGCTGCACAACAACAGACTCTAAGAACAGACAGAGCAGAGATAAGACCTCAGAGCCACCACTACATATTGTGTGGGAACTCCACTGAAACAGTCTGACATGTCCACAAAAAGAGTACAGAAAGCGCCATGACAAGGTGGCCCTGAGTTTTGTGCAGAAGGTATGATTTTTTTTTTAAAGGCCTACTGAAATGATTTTTTTGTATTTAAACGGGGATAGCAGATCCATTCTATGTGTCATACTTGATCATTTCGCGATATTGCCATATTTTTGCTGACAGGATTTAGTAGAGAACATCGACGATAAAGTTTGCAACTTTTGCTCGCTGCTAAAAACAGCCTTGCCTGTAGCGGAAGTAGCGTGACGTCACAGGTTGAAAGGCTCCTCACATTTCCACATTGTTTACACCAGCAGCGAGAGCGTTTAGGACCGAGAAAGCGACGATTACCCCATTAATTTGAGCCAGGATGAAAGATTCGTGGATGAGGAACGTGAGAGTGAAGGACTAGAGTGCAGTGCAGGACGTATCTTTTTTCGCTCTGACCGTAACTTAGGTACAAGCTGGCTCATTGGATTCCACACTCTCTCCTTTTTATATTGTGGATCACGGATTTGTATTTGAAACCACCTGGGATACTATATCCTCTTGAAAATGAGAGTCCAGAACGCCAAATGGACATTCACAGTGACTTTTATCTCCATGACAATACATCGTTGAAGCACTTTAGCTACGGAGATAACGTGATAGCATCGTGCTTGAATGCAGATAGAAACAAAATAAATAAGCACCTGACTGGAAGGATAGACAGCAGATCAACAATACTACTATCAGGAGACGCCGAACCAAACACTGGACATGTAACTACACGGTTAATGCTGTGCCGCCTGTCGAAGCCTAGCAATGCTGTTGCTAACGACGCCATTGAAGCTAACTTAGCTAAGGGACCTCACAGAGCTATGATAAAAACATTAGATATCCACCTATGCCAGTCCTCATCTGCTCATCAACACCCGTGCTCACCTGCGTTCCAGCGATCGATGTTGCGACGAAGGACTTCACCCGATCATCGATGCGGCCGGCGGCTAGCGTTGGATAGCGCGTCTGCTATCCATCTCAAAGTCCTCCCGGTTGTGTTGCTGCAGCCAGCCGCTAATACACCGATCCCCCCTACAACTTTCTTCTTTGCAGTCTTCATTGTTCATTAAACAAATTGCAAAAGATTCACCAACACAGATGTCCAGAATACTGTGGAATTTTGAGATGACAACAGAGCTTTTTGTATTGGATACAATGTGTCTGAATACTTGCGCTTCAACCATTGACGTCACGCGCATACGTCATCATACATAGACCTTTTCAAGCGGAAGTTTGCCGGGAAATGTAAAATGTCACTTTATAAGTTAACCCGGCCGTATTGGCATGTGTTGCAATGTTAAGATTTCATCATTGATATATAAACTATCAGACTGCGTGGTCGCTAGTAGTGGCTTTCAGTAGGCCTTTAAATTGTATTATTATTTTTATAGAGTGCTCAGAGAGTATGGGGTATCAGACTGTCTGATTGTGGCGGTCCGCTCCCTGTATGATCAGTGCCAGAGTTTGGTCCGCATTGCCGGCAGTAAGTCGGACACGTTTCCAGTGAGGGTTGGACTCCGCCAAGGCTGCCCTTTGTCACCCATTCTGTTCTGAACTTTTATGGACATTATTTCTAGGCGCAGTCAAGGCGTTGAGGGGATCTGGTTTGGTGGCTGCAGGATTAGGTCTCTGCTTTTTGCAGATGATGTGGTCCTGATGGCTTCATCTGGCCAGGATCTTCAGCTCTCACTGGATCGGTTCACGGCCGAGTGTGAAGCGACTGGGATGAGAATCAGCACCTCCAAGTCCGAGTCCATGGTTCTCGCCCGGTAAAGGGTGGAGTGTCATCTCCAGGTTGGGGAGGAGATCTTGCCCCAAGTGGAGGCGTTCAAGTACCTCGGAGTCTTGTTCACGAGTGTGGGAAGAGTGGATCGTGAGATCGACAGGCGGATCGGTGCGGCGTCTTCAGTAATGCGGACGCTGTATCGATCCGTTGTGGTAAAGAAGGAGCTGAGCCAGAAGGCAAAGCTCTCAATTTACTGGTTGATCTACGTTCCCATCCTCACCTATGGTCATGAGCTTTGGGTTATGACCGAAAGGACAAGATCACGGGCCGAAATGAGTTTCCTCCGCCAGGTGGCGGGTCTCTCCCTTATAGCTAGGGTGAGAAGCTCTGTCATCCGGGAGGAACTAGATGAGGTGGTTCGGGCATCTGCTCAGGATGCCACCCGAACGCCTCCCTAGGGAGGTGTTTAGGGCACGTCCAACCGGCAGGAGGCCACGGGGAAGACCCAGGACACGTTGGGAAGACTATGTCTGCCGGCTGGCCTGGGAACGCCTCAGGAACCCCCGGGAGGAGCTGGACGAAGTGGCTGGGAAGAGGGAAGTCTGGGCTTCTCTGCCTAGGCTGCTGCCCCCGCGACCCGACCTCGGATAAGCAGAAGAAAATGGATGAATGGATGGATGGATATTATTTTAATTTTATTTTTTTCCCAAGATGGCGCTGCTGTAGTGGCTGCTGGTGGCAGGAGCTCTGTGCTCTTGTGTCATCCTTTTGTGTTCCTGATGTTTCTCTGTGTTTATTTTTGCCTTTTGGTTCGGGACCCTTTTGGGACTTTAGGGTGGCACTTTCCTGACTTCTGAGGTGCTTTTTTGTGAACTTCTGGATCTGCCTCCCGGGAGCCTTTTGGCCAATTTAGACCCGCTGCTGGGTCTCTGCCACACCAGAGTCCGTTTGGAGAGACTGGAGGAGATGCGGGCGAAGAGCCTGGGCTGCGGAGCTGGCGCTGAGCACCGGGTCGGACAATCTTCACAGTGTCTCGGCTGAATGAGCAGGTATCGGACACCTCGGTCTCCTTGGATGCATCCTTGCTCATCCATGCGGACTGGACACTGGCCGAGAGTTGGTGGGCGGCCGATGGTGGAATCAACTCTCTTGGTTGCTTTGTTGGGTCTGCTCCTGTCTCTGGCCATGCTCCCCCCACCCCAGCAGACCATGGCGTGGAACACCGCAGAGGCCACCATAATGTATATGTCAGAATAATTGTATATAAGTTATCACACAACTCGTTTGCTATGAGTTCAGGTTGCCCTGCGTGAAGACAAAAGCTGTCTTTGATCTTATCCATCAAAAGACAGACCGCTTGTAAACCTCCACTGTGTGCGATGGAATGCGCCGTAGAGGTGTCGGTTTCTCAGTTCTTTGACAGCCACAGGACGGACCCGAAAATCTACAAAGCGGAGAGGGGGCAAACCTGACACCGCTCCAGGCACCTTTTTGTTTGAACTGTTTATGGCCCAGTGCAGCAGCTGTTTATGACCACCTCCCCTTAGAAGCTATGTAATCAGGAAATGCCCAAATAAATGATGAAGCGGGGAGCTTGTTTCTCAGAGCGGTGGGGTGACACTGTGCGAGGGTACAGTTCCACACACGCTCTCCTCATGAGCGAAATTGAATCCTGTCTCTGTTTGATTCCTTGCTTCTTGTCTTGTTTAATAGATAGTTTGGTGTTTGAACCTGACGGTATGTGTTTGTTTATTTGTTGTTTTACTTTTGTGGCTGTGTGTAGAAATGGTAGTTTGCATCATCTCTGCTCTATTAATGTCTTTAATGTCCTTAGTGTTCTTTGATGTTTCCCTCTTACACACATGTTTATTTGTGCTATTGCTATGAGGTTGTTTTCTCTCTCTCCTTGGCCTCAGTTTGGACCCCCTCTCCAGGGGCTCAGGCTTAGACTGATGTTTTTCTTTCTTCTCACTCCCCCCACAGCATTTACCTGTTTCTCACCTTTTTTGTAAGGGGCGCCTGAAGTTGGCAGACCCGTCAGCGATCCTGTTCTGTCTCCCTGTATTGTTTGTCAGATCTTGAAATTGATTGTGCTGAAAATCTTAATTTCCCCTCAGGGATTATTAAAGTATTTCTGATCCTGATTCGGATTCTGATATAGAATGTGCTGACAAATGGTATGATAATCAGCCATTGGCAGCGGCACAGAACGGGGTTATCAGAATCACCTGGGTCATGACCATCTGCGCAGATCACAATCGACCAGATATTACCCTCGTAGGAGGAGAAAATGATATCAGGATCAAACGTTGGAAGTCCAAAGAATCCGCAGAGCACCAAAAGTGAACATGATCGGTGCACTTGGAACCATTCCGAACAACGCTGAGACATGACGATGACATCATTGGAAGTGCAAAGATGGTAGCCGTCTATGGAACAACTCCTCTTTGCAAAAAAAGTGTTGTGTCAAAGCTGTAAGGAGGTAGCTGAGACATGACTTAGACCAGGACTGTCAAACCTAATAACAACTGCACTTTTCTTGGTAGGAAAAAAAAGAGACCTTTTTGCTCAATATGTTGCTGAAATGGTAGTGCCATTATCTCCACATAATGATATGCGCTTGGCATTACATGTCTTGAAAGCAGCAAACTAATACTAAAAACTAGTTTATTGTTGTTAATGGAAAGGCAACAAGGCTACTTGTTACTCTCGGGGTCTCCTAGCCGCTCAGGCAAATCATATTGTCTAAAAATGCATTTTTCCATGGATAACATGACATCATTGCGTCAAGTGCGTGCTCTTTCAGTCAATTAGTGCGCATATATACAGCCCGGCCCCCGGACAAAACATTTTTAATTGTCATTTGGAAGAATTCATCTGAATGTGCATGAACTATTTCTGTTTAAAATTGTTAGAAATGTTAAATGTTGAAATATGAACTGTCAGTTTACTGTACTGTGCTGACTGTACTACTATATGTGTTTTCTATTGTTTCATTGAAAATAAAACAGCAAAGTCCATTTGGCTGTCATCTGTTTTAATTATGAGACACAATTGTGTCAAAGTCATGATTTTTTTTTAATTTCATGCTTGAAATAAGAAATAATGACTTTAAAAAAGTAGTTTCCTACTTGTGAGTGTTGATGACACAGCTTTGCAACACTTGATATTCTAGTTTCAAGCATGTTTTACTCAATATAGCTCATCAAATCTCACCTGTAATATCTTACTGACATCATTTAGGAGCAAAACACTTAAAACAAGTAAAACACTCTAACATCAAATGTGCTTAGTGAGAAGAATGATCTTATCAGACAGAAAATAAGCAAATATCAGCCTTATTTGACATATTTCATCTTACTTAGATTTCACTTTTTGCAGTGATATGTTTATATTATTGTATTCTATTTCTGATTATTATTATTAATAATGTACTATTATTATATTTTTTGTTTATTTCTTTATTTAATTGATGTGTTTGCAAATACTATTTTGTTTTTCTGCTGTTTCTTTATTTTTTTTTGGGGGGGTGGGGGGGGGATATGGTTGGAATATAAGAAAGTATATATATTTTGACATTTAGGGCAGACAACAGATGTATGATATCTGGGTGGTATAGCTCAGTTGGTAGAGCGGCCGTGCCAGCAACTTGAGGGTTGCAGGTTCTAACCCTGCTTCCGCCAACCTAGTCACTGCCGTTGTGTCCTTGGGCAAGACACTTTGCCCACCTGCTCCCAGTGCCACCCACACTGCTTTAAACATGTACTTCAGATATTGGCTTTCACTATGTAAAGTGCTTTGAGTCACTAGAGAAAAGCGCTATATAAATATAAGTCACTTCACTTCACTTATGATGTATGTGAATATGATGTAATGGATAGGAATGTCTGATGCTGGATGTCAATAAAAATAAAAATTAAAAAACAAACACGAAAAAAAAACCAACAACGTAATGATTGGAACACTTTCAGAATGTGCTTCTTCTGTTTTGAAACAAAACATTCTGAAGATGTTTTTTTGTTTTGAAGTTATCGTGCCGTGATTTTACCAGTCCGCCCCACGTGGGAGTAGATTGTCCTCCATGTGCCCCCCCCCCCCCCCCCCCCCCCCCCCCGCCCCCCCATCTAAAGTGACTTTGACACCCCTGACTTAGACAGTAGAACAACAAAAGAATGGAGATAATTGCATATGAATACTTTGTACTATATTATCATTATTATGAATATTACTATTACTATTTTAAGTAGTAACAGTAGTGTTATTAATAATAATATTATTATCATCATTATCATTGTTGTTATTATTATCATTACTGTGTTCTCACTCTGTTGATATGATACACGTGTCTCAAGTTAAAAACCAAAACAACCTCAAACAAAAGCAAAAGCTTAAATTACAGTTTGACTAATTGGGCTTCTGTGCACAATTTGATCTGGCAACAAGAAGCCAGATAAAATATGTACAAACCTCGTTTCCATATGAGTTGGGAAATGGTGTTAGATGTAAATATAAACAGAATACAATGATTTGCAAATCCTTTTCAAGCCATATTCAGTTGAATATGCTACAAAGACAACACATTTCATGTTCAAACTCATAAACTTAGAATTAACTTAGAATTTCATGGCTGCAACACGTGCCAAAGTACCGTAATTTCCGGACTATAAGCCGCTACTTTTTCCCCTCGTTCTGGTCCCTGCGGCTTATACAAGGGTGCGGCTTATACAAGGGTGCGGCTTATTTACGGCCTGTTCTTCTCCGACACCGACGAAGAGGATTTGGGTGGTTTTAGTACGCAGGAGGAAGACGATGACACAATGATTAAAGACTGACTTTTCATATACCGGTAGGCTGGTTATTTTGATAACGTACAGGCGAGCACTTTGTGTTACTTTGCACCGTTATATTATTTGTACTCTGCACGAATTCTGTTCGCCATGTCAAAGATGTGAAAGTTTGATTGAATGATTTAAAGATTTATTGTTAATAAATGGGACGTTTTGCGTTCCCAAACAGTCATCTCTGTCCCGACAATCCCCTCCGTGGTAGCAGGAACCCCTATATACTACGCTAATTACACATCAAAACCCTGCGGCTTATAGTCGGGTGCGGCTTATATATGGAGCAATCTGTATTTTCCCCTAAATTTAGCTGGTGCGGCTTATAGTCAGGTGAGGCTTATAGTCCGGAAATTACGGTAGTTGGGAAAGGGCATGTTCACCACTGTGTTACATGGCCTTTCCTTTTAACAACACTCAGTAAAGGTTTGGGAAGTGAGGAGACACATTTTTGAAGTGGAATTCTTTCCCATTCTTGCTTGATGTACAGCTTAAGTTGTTCAACAGTCCGGGGGTCTCCCTTCTGCTATTTTAGGTGCCACACATTTTCAATGTCTGGACTACAGGCAGGCCAGTCTAGTACCCGCACTCTTTTACTATGAAGCCACGTTGATGTAACACGTGGCTTGGCATTGTCTTGCTGAAATAAGCAGGGGCGTCCATGGTAACGTTGCTTGGATGGCAACATATGTTGCTCCAAAAGCTGTATGTACCTTTCAGCATTAATGGTGCCTTCACAGATGTGTAAGTTACCCATGTCTTGGCCACTAATACACCCCCATACCATCACACATGCTGCCTTTTACACTTTGCGCCTAGAACAATCCGGATGGTTCTTTTCCTCTTTGGTCCGGAGGACACGACGTCCACAGTTTCCAAAAACAATTTGAAATGTGGACTCGTCAGACCACAGAACACTTTTCCACTTTGTATCAGTCCATCTTAGATGAGCTCAGGCCCAGCGAAGCCGAAGGCGTTTCTGGGTGTTGTTGATAAAACGGTTTTCGCCTTGCATAGGAGAGTTTTAACTTGCACTTACAGATGTAGCGACCAACTGTAGTTACTGACAGTGGGTTTCTGAAGTGTTCCATGTGGTGATATCCTTTACACACTGATGTGGCTTGTTGATGCAGTACAGCCTGAGGGATGGAAGGTCACGGGCTTAGCTGCTTACGTGCAGTGATTTCTCCACATTCTCTGAACCCTTTGATGATATTACGGAGCGTAGATGGTGAAATCCCTCAATTCCTTGCAATAGCTGCTTGAGAAAGGTTGTTCTTAAACTGTTCAACAATTTGCTCAGGCATTTGTTGACAAAGTGGTGACCCTCGCCCCATCCTTGTTTGTGAATGACTGAGCATTTCATAGAATCTACTTTTATACCCAATCATGGCACCCACCTGTTCCCAATTAGCCTGTTCACCTGTGGGATGTTCCAAATAAGTGTTTGATGAGCATTCCTCAACTTTATCAGTATTTATTGCCACCTTTCACAACTTCTTTGTCACGTGTTGCTGCCATCAAATTATAAAGTTAATGATTATTTGCACAAAAAAAAAAGTTTATGAGTTTGAACATGAAATATGTTGTCTTTGTAGCATATTCAACTGAATATGGCTTGAAAAGGATTTGCAAATCATTGTATTCTGTTTATATTTACATCTAACACCATTTCCCAACTCATATGGAAACGGGGTTTGTATAAATCACAGCAATTTTGTTCATCTGCAACTGCCAGACAAAAAAAAAAAAAAGAACTTCTAATTTCAGATTGTTTTAAATGAGTGACCTGCTGTCGATTATGAAATGCATGTGTAAATGTTATTGATTAGTTATGTTTCCCAATGAATTGTTCAGTTGAAGTACATTTTAGTGTCTCAGCAGGACAAGCAGATGATGAATGCATTCATGCACTTACAAAAAAAAAAGGTCTTTGGTAAATGTCCAATTTCAGCAGGATGATACGACTCACTCATTGCACATCTTGACATTTTATTTCAGTCTCGTACGGAGAGCGCTGGAGTCTCATGAGGACATGAAATGTAACTCTCGCCTGCAGGTTTGGAAACTCTCCTGAGTCTCTGCCGTCTCAGCTATGCTGGCTAGCAGGAGAGCTGCGCCATGTTTACAACAAATGAGGAAAGATTGGCATCACCTCGTACGGCACAAGGTCAGGATGCTCTCACACCTGCCATGCCACAAATCCTCACCTCCACTATGTTTCTGCCAAGTATCATTATCACTGGAGGTTGGCGGAGCCATACATATAGACCGGAGGTCAGCAACCCGGGACGCTAGAGCCACAGGCTCAACTAGTGGCTCCCTGGACTTCTTTCACAGATGTGTGAAAATAGAAAAACATGAAGAAAAATGTTTATTTTTTGTTTTAAAATATGACACAAACCTTCCTAATTGTTGGAAATCCCACCGTTTACATTCAATTTGTATTTGGCAAACACCGTTTCGCCCTACTCGTTTCAGCGACCCTTGAACTCACCGTAGTTTGTTTGCATGCACAACTTTCTCCGACGCTGCCACAGAAGAAGGACGTGTTTTTATGCCACTCCTTCTTTGTCTCATTTTGTCCACCAAATGTTGTATGCTGTGCGTGAATGCGCAAAAGCCAAGCTTTGTTGATACTGCTGACTTGTCGGAGTGCTAATCAGACATGTTTGATGCTAACATGCTATTTAGGCTAGCTGGATGTACATGTTGCATCATTCTGCCTCGTTTGTAGCTATATTTGAGCTCATTTAATTCCCTTTATTTATGTCCTCTGTGTATTTAATTTATATGTACATGTCTTATGACACATGATCTGTTTTTAATATCGGCTGCAGTTCTGTTTGTGTGCCGTGTTGTTCCAGACTACAGCAAATGTTACCCAGCTCGCAACGATTGTAATACATCCACTAGAAGAAGACAGCCTGAACCAGTCATTTCCACAAGTTATCTCATCCTGTGAGAAGTCTCCATTTTACTAATGACTTTGAATGTTGCAAACATGTGTAGAATAACAAATAAAATACAGCATTTCTGCCAACGAAGATTTGTGTCTGCCTTAGATAGTAGGCTAATATAACTAATATAGACACTTACATCATGTGTTGTCTTCATTATAACACTTATATAAGACTTTTAAAGTCATTTTGATAGTAGGCTAATATAGCTAATATAGACACTTACATCATGTGTTGCCTTCATTATAACACTTATATAAGACTTTTAAAGTCATTTTGATAGTAGGCTAATATAGCTAATATAGACACTTACATCATGTGTTGCCTTCATTATAACACTTATATAAGACTTTTAAAGTCATTTTGATAGTAGGCTAATATAACTAATATAGACACTTACATCATGTGTTGCCTTCATTATAACACTTATATAAGACTTTTAAAGTCATTTTGATAGTAGGCTAATATAGCTAATATAGACACTTACATCATGTGTTGCCTTCATTATAACACTTATATAAAACTTTTAAAGTCATTTTGATAGTAGGCTAATATAGCTAATATAGACACTTACATCATGTGTTGTCTTCATTATAACACTTATATAAGACTTTTAAAGTCATTTTGATAGTAGGCTAATATAGCTAATATAGACACTTACATCATGTGTTGTCTTCATTATAACACTTATATAAGACTTTTAAAGTCATTTTGATAGTAGGCTAATATAACTAATATAGACACTTACATCATGTGTTGCCTTCATTATAACACTTATATAAGACTTTTAAATTCATTTTGATAGTAGGCTAATATAGCTAATATAGACACTTACATCATGTGTTGTCTTCATTATAACACTTATATAAGACTTTTAAAGTCATTTTGATAGTAGGCTAATATAGCTAATATAGACACTTAAATATTGTGTTGTCTTCATTATAACACTTATATAAGACTTTTAAAGTCATTTTGATAGTAGGCTAATATAACTAATATAGACACTTACATCATGTGTTGTCTTCATTATAACACTTATATAAGACTTTTAAAGTCATTTTGATAGTAGGCTAATATAGCTAATATAGACACTTACATCATGTGTTGTCTTCATTATAACACTTATATAAGACTTTTAAAGTCATTTTGATAGTAGGCTAATATAGCTAATATAGACACTTACATCATGTGTTGTCTTCATTATAACACTTATATAAGACTTTTAAAGTCATTTTGATAGTAGGCTAATATAGCTAATATAGACACTTACATCATGTGTTGCCTTCATTATAACACTTATATAAGACTTTTAAAGTCATTTTGATAGTAGGCTATTATAGCTAATATAGACACTTACATCATGTGTTGCCTTCATTATAACACTTATATAAGACTTTTAGTTTTTTGCGGCTCCAGACAGATTTTTGGTTGTTGTATTTTTGGTCCAATATGACTCTTTCAACATTTTGGGTTGCTGACCCCTGTTACAGACGGTAACAATACCAAGTATAGTATCAGTATATGGTTGATATATCCATATCGTTTTTAAGTAGTTTTTGTTATTGTTTACAAACTCAAGAAACACCACCCTGGATACAGGTGGGCTTTGGGGCCAAATCCAAAAGGGTTTAAATCAGGATCAATAGTAGGGCATCATCTAAATATGTATGGACAATGTTCATGCCTTCCTGTGTTTTGGTCTGATTTTAATTGTGAAAAGAAATCCAAGAAAATTGCATTAAAAAAGTGCAGTATCTTTTCTTTATTTATTTACGGGCCAGAGTATGGAATGGCAAGAGTGAAGGCAAGCCTATAATTCCGGCTTCAGGGCTTTTTGGGATGTAACACCGTGCTCTTATTCCCTCAAGGGCGAGCTCAGCGAGACGCGAGCCCCTGGAGGACGGTAAGTATATGCGGAGTGCACCTGCCTGCAAGTGGCCGCCACATCTGCTCAGCGCGGTGGGAAGGTGAGGGTAATGCAGACTGTCGTTTGGGAGCAGAGTCGGTCTCAATAACACCAGCGCTGGTCCCCGGGACACCATGACCGACTGCTGGCATTATTCTGACCGCCCCGGCAACAGGTGATGTCATCGCCTCCATTTAGAATGCCTTGCATAAGCGGCGAATGACGGACGCGAGGAATGCATGCATGATGGAAACATCCAGGCGGTTTTATGCATTTATGCGAGATTCTGACGGCTCTTTCCTGACCTGTCGTAGTCGCCGTTGCAGAGAGCTCGAACGGGGATGGTGAAGGACTGCCATGCCGGGTTCAACGTGTTCTTGATCACTTCTGTTTTATGGCAGATGGTGAACCTGGTGGCAGAGTAGCACACTGACTAAGGACAAAGCTCATTGGACGATAGACCGCATGACATTAAAGGCCTACTGAAATGAAACGGGGGATAGCAGATCCATTCTATGTGTCATACTTGATCATTTCGCGATATTACCATATTTTTGCTGAAAGGATTTAGTAGAGAACATCGACGATAAAGTTTGCAACTTTTGGTCGCTGCTAAAAAAAAGCCTTGCCTGTAGCGGAAGTAGCGTGACATCACAGGTTGTGGAGCTCCTCACATTTCCACATTGTTTACACCAGCAGCGAGAGAGATTCGGACCGAGAAAGTGACGATTACCCCATTAATTTGAGCCAGGATGAAAGATTTGTGGATGAGGAACGTGAGAGTGAAGGACTAGAGTGCAGTGCAGGACGTATCTTTTTTCGCTCTGACCGTAACTTAGGTACAAGCTGGCTCATTGGATTCCACACTCTCTCCTTTTTCTATTGTGGATCACAGATTTGTATTTGAAACCACCTGGGATACTATATCCTCTTGAAAATGAGAGTCCAGAACGCCAAATGGACATTCACAGTGACTTTTATCTCCACGACAATACATCGGCGAAGCACTTTAGTTACAGAGCTAACGTGATAGCATCGGGCTTAAATGCAGATAGAAACAGACGAAATAAACCCCTGACTGGAAGGATAGACAGAAGATCAACAATACTATTAAACCATGGACATGTAACTACACGGTTAATGCTTTCCAGGCTGGCGAAGCTTAACAATGCTGTTGCTAACGACGCCATTGAAGCTAACTTAGCTACAGGACCTCGTCAGAGCTATGATAAAAACATTAGCGCTCCACCTATGCCAGCCCTCATCTGCTCATCAACACCCGTGCTGACCTGCGTTCCAGCGATCGATGGCGCGATGAAGGACTTCACCCGATCATCGGTGCGGTCGGCGGCTAGCGTCGGATAGCGCGTCTGCTATCCAAGTCAAAGTCCTCCTGGTTGTGTTGCTGCAGCCAGCCGCTAATACACCGATCCCACCTACAGCTTTCTTCTTTGCAGTCTCCATTGTTCATTAAACAAATTGCAAAAGATTCACCAACACAGATGTCCAGAATACTGTGGAATTTTGAGATGTAAACAGAGCTTTTTTGTATTGGATTCAATGGTGTGTCAATACTTCCGTTTCAACCATCGACGTCACGCGCATACGTCATCATACATAGACCTTTTCAACCGGAAGTTTAGCGGGAAATTTAAAATGTCACTTTATAAGTTAACCCGGCCGTATTGGCATGTGTTGCAATGTTAAGATTTCATCATTGATATATAAACTATCAGACTGCGTGGTCGCTAGTAGTGGCTTTCAGTAGGCCTTTAAGTTTCAGAGTAATACGGAACGAGGCTACACCGGAGGAACCTGAGGAGATGGTTTCGAACATACCGTACCTAATGGCGTTGCATTGGAATGTATCACATTTTGTACATTTGCACAATTCAACACGTTCAAACAAGAGTGGGAGAGTGCCAGTGGTTTGCAAGGCCTTCTGTGCAGGCCTAAACACAAACCTAAACTTATTTAAAACTTAATTTTTACTATTTGCTCAATGAAATTGTATTAATTTGCTCCCAAAGGTCTATTGCCTGGTTTTGAATGGTCTCAGGTCCAGCTCATTTAACCCTTGTGTAATGTTCATATTGTTGTTACTCAGCCAGCGTTTGTGGGTCTGATGGACCCCTTGCATTTTGTGGCTCTTAATGCCTCACAATCAAACACTTGTATGTTAAAATACTGAACAGATGTTTACCTTATACCAATAAACATCTGTTCAGTATTTTAACATAAAAGTGTTTGATTGTGAGGCATTAAAAACCACAAAATGCAACGGGTCCATCAGACCCACAAACACTGGCTGAGTAACAACAATATGAACATTGCACGGAAAATGTATCTGCCAGTTTGTGCATCCCACAGGGATTCTTCTTTTGTGTTTCTGCACCTGCGCTTCCCACACAAGGTTGCAACATTGTTTGTCAACACTGTCTGCTCTCATTTTCTCACACATTTGACCCTCTGATGTTCTGTGTACCTACACTCTGTCCTCCTCCTGTCTAGGCCTGCTGGGTGTGTGTATCTGTGTGTGTGTGTGTGTGTGTGTGTGTGTGTGTGTGTGTGTGTGTGTGTGTGGTACACAGAACATCAATTTCCACACTTCTATTAGCCCCGGGTCCAGTGGACCCGGACATCTTATATGTAATATAAATGTGTAGGGGGGGGTGTATGGTGTGTGGTCATTAAATATGTATTCTGATATATGTTCTTCACAGAAAATGAGCCAAAGTCAGTGAGTCTCAGTTTGAAAAATGAATTAATTGTATAATTTTGCTTTTAATAAAAAAATGTAAACGGGTCCCACAGACCCGAACACCACACGAGGTGTTCGGGTCTGTGCAAAGTACCACTGACAGTCACACACACACTCGGTGTGGTGAAAATACTTGTTCAACCCCCTGGGAGGTGAGGTGGCCTAGTGGTTCGATTGTCCGCCCTGAGATTGGTAGGTCGTGAGTTCAAACCCCAACGATCCCAATCATTGGTCCTTTAACTTGAATTCCAAGCCTTGATGCTGAGTGCCAAGCAGGGAGGTAATGGCTCCCATTTTTATAGTCTTTGGTATGACTCGGCCGGGGTTTGAACTCACGACCTACTATACCAGGGGTCGGCAACCCGCGGCTCCGGAGCCGCATGCGGCTCTTTGACCACTCTGATGCGGCTCAGCTGCATACTTGCCGGGTTTCAGTGCCTCTCCCGGGGCCAACATTCGCCGATTTTCCACCGGACAACAATATTGAGGGCGTGCCGTGATGGCACTGCCTTTAACGTCCTCTACAACATATCGTCGCGTCCGCTTTTACACCATGTTAGCGTGCCGGCTCGGTCACATGTAGTATACGGACTTTGTTTTCTCACGTAAGTGACTGCAAAGGCATACTACTTGGTCAACAGCCATACAGGTCACACTGAGGGTTGTGATATAAACAACTTTAACACTCTTACTAATATGCGCCACACTGTGAACCCACACCAAACAAGAATGACAAACACATTTCGGGAGAACATCCGCACTGGAACACAACATAAACACAACAGAACAAATACCCAGAATCCCATGCATCCCTAACTCTTTCGGGCAACATTATACACCCACGCTACCACCAAACTCCGCCCACCCCGTGCGTCGGTTGAGGTGGGCGGGGGTGTAAAGAGTTAGGGATGCATGGGATTCTGGGTATTTGTTGTGTTGTGTTTATGTTGTGTTACGGTGCGGATGTTCTCCCGAAATGTGTTTGTCATTCTTGTTTGGTGTGGGTTCACAGTGTGGCGTATATTAGTAAGAGTGTTAAAGTTGTTTAAATGGGCACCCTCAGTGTGACCTGTATGGCTGTTGAACAAGTATGCCTTGCAGTCACTTGAATGTGTCTGTAGAAGCCGTATACAACATGTGACTGGGCTTGCACGCTGTTTGTAAAGATTGTAGAGGGCGCTAAAGGCAGTGCCGTCATAGTATGCCCTTATTATTGTTGTTTGGGTGAAAATCAGCAGACATTAGATAGAATAGTTGCTCTGAAATTCGGGAGTCTCCCGGTAAAATTGGATGGTTTGGCAAGTGTGATGCTGTCAAGCGGCATTCATATAAAACTCGCGGGTCGCACTAACATTACATTTTCATATTAAGGTGCGGGCCGCGGGTCTTAGACCCCTGGGGCCGTACTTATCAAGCTTCTTAGAATGACTCCTAAGAAGTCTGCTAAGAGTTGACTTAAGAGTAAATACATTCTTGGCTGAAAGCTGCACTTAAAAGTTAGTTATCAAGCGTCTTACTCACACTTTCAGCGAAGTGTAGGACTGAATCTTAAGTGTCACACTCAGAGCTGAATTACGACATTACTATGTGCCGTAAACGCAATTTTAGGTGACGTCATTTCTGTGTCCATAGAAATGACCAATCACGGAAGGGAATCCGTTGTCTGAGAATAAAGAAATATCTTGGAAATATTGAAGTGGACAATGGGAGTGTATATTTTGACAATAAACTACAAAATAATACAAAACAAACTAGTCCCCGCCGGCACTCACGCTACCGCTCCCTCTCTTCTCTCGCCCACACACTCACTGACGTCACTCACCTCACGGCCACACACATACGCTACTGTCATAACATTTTCTTTCCAATTCATTAATTAGGCAACTAATTTGAAACTGGTGTGGGTGGCTCTATATATACTAGCCCACTGCAGACACATGCAGAAATCAACAAGGAATCGAAAAGTATTAAATCTGTGACAAAAAGAATACCCGCTCTGTCTAAACGATACCGTTTGATCAGCTGCTCGTCATCAAAAAAAACCAAACATTGTTCCGCTCCCTGAATGTTCGCGCACGTCTCTCTCGCCTCAGTGCCATCCCCTGCTGGCAACTCCTAACCACTTAAGACACCTCTGAAGGTCTCTTAAATATCGTGGAGAGTAGGAGTGATTCTTAGACTTAAGAACGTTGATAAAAAGCTTTTATTCTTAAGTTTGAGAGTAGGACTAAATTTTGCAAATTCTCAGGACTTAAGTGTAAAATGGCACTCTAAGAAGCTTGATAAATACGGCCCCTGGTTTATACATAGCACTAAGCAAAAATAAACTTTGTATGCAGTGTTATTTCATTTTAAATTTCAAAAGAGTTTTGTGGCTCCCATTGTTTTCTTTATTTTGTGAAACGGGTCAAATTGGCTCTTTGAGTGGTAAAGGTTGCCGACCCCTGTACTATACCCACGGTGGTCAAGCCAGGTCTGTTCTCAGGGTAGTTGGCGCCGTTTAGCCTTTCCCAAAGAAAAATGCCCCTACGCCTGCGTTGTTTTCCGGCTGTACGACCCGGTCAAATCGCCAAAAGGACAAACGTTTCTTTACAGTTCGCCGAGAGGTCATCAAGACGGGCGGAAGAGTTCAAGATTTTACCAAAGACAACGACAAAAGTGGCTAGCACTCCAGTAGGAGGGAGCGGAGTCAAAAACCGCACAAGTTTGCAGTGACCGCTCATTTAAAGGTTTGTTTGATATACAGTACAGGCCAAAAGTTTGGACACACCTTCTTCTCATTCAATGCGTTTTCTTTATTTTCATGACTATTTACATTGTAGATTGTCACATCAAAACTATGAATGAACACATGTGGAGTTATGTACTTAACAAAAAATAAATAAATAACTGAAAACACATTTTATATTCTAGTTTCTTCAAAATAGCCACCCTTTGCTCTGATGACCGCTCTGCACACTCTTGGCATTCTCTCCATGAGCTTCGAGCACACCTGTGAAGTGAAAACCATTTCAAGTGACTACCTCTTGAAGCTCATGGAGAAAATGCCAAGAGTTGGCGAAGCAGGGATCAGAGCAAAGGGTGGCTATTTTGAAGAAACTAGAATACAACACATGTTTTCAGTTATTTTAAATTGTTTTTGTTAAGTACATAACTCTGACATGTGTTCATTCATAGTTTTGATGTGACAATATTGGGGTTGCAAAGGGGTGGAAAGTTTTCGGTAAATTTCCGGAAACTTTCCGGAAATTTACCACGGGAAGTTAAGCTCGGGAAGTTTGGAAATATTGACCATTTTTTGATTATTCAAAGTTGGACACCGTCCATGGGAATTCATGGGAATATATGGGAATGAATGGGGACTTACAATAATGATATATTATTGGGCACTTGTCTATATGCTGCTGCATCTTTGTGGCATACCTGACGTAGCTCTTTGCACAGTATTTGCAAATGTACACCGCCTTTTCGCCTACATTGGTTGGGGTGAAATGTCTCCACACATCAGATGGTGTACGTGGCATTATTCTGTTTGTATTAATTTATTCTTGTAAAACACTAATGCAATGCCACACACAGATATAAATAGCCAGCTAAACAATTGGAGTAGTCTTTAAAAATATTTGACTGATGGACAAATGAATAGAAATAGGCTAGATGAATAAATGAACATGCTAAATCAAACTATAAGCTACATTCTTGTACGACAACAGAATGGCTAGCAGAACAGAAGGCAGAGGAAACTACACCTTTTGATTTAGTATTTGCTAGTTGAACTTTACACATCACAAAAAAGGTCAATTGGGATCGCTAACGTTGTTAGCATAAATGAATGGGATTTAACATAGATACAATTAGCATCACAGCTAACGGAGAAATATTTTCGGTTCATTATGAGACTGTGGTGGTACATAAACCTAGCTAGCTAGAGATATCGACCCAAAATAATTGAACAAGTACAGGAACAGCTAGCTAGCTTGAGTGGAAGTCTGCTGGAGTAGTCTACAGTCATACAGTAACAAGCAATTACACCTCTATTACACTTAAATACCATAGATCAAATATATTTACTACATCAACACTTACCTGACTGGATGAAGTCCTCGGGCTCAAATACTAGTGTGGCCTCAATAGCCCTGCTGTAGTGTGTTGCATGCTGGGAATTATCTGTGCATGTGATGGAAGAATGCACTGCACATGTGACTGAGGAATGCACTGTGTAGGGTTGAAATTCTACTGAATTTGCATTAAATCAGGTTGTTTTAGCTAATAATCATGCTGCAAGATCTAGCATGTTGCATTCAATGTTTATTCCCATTAAAGGCCTACTGAAAGCCACTACTAGCGACCACGCAGTCTGATAGTTTATATATCAATGATGACATCTTAACATTGTGACACATGCCAATACGGCCGGGTTAACTTATAAAGTGACATTTTAAATTTCCCGCTAAACTTCCGGTTTAAAACGTCTAGATATGATGACGTATGCGCGTGACGTTAACGGTTGATACGGAAGTATTCGGACCCATTGAATCCAATACAAAAAAGCTCTGTTTTCATCGCAAAATTCCACAGTATTCTGGACATCTGTGTTGGTGAATCTTTTGCAATTTGTTTAATGAACAATGAAGACTGCAAAGAAGAAAGTTGTAGGTGGGATCGGTGTATTAGCGGCTGGCTGCAGCAACACAACCAGGAAGACAGAGATGGATAGCAGACGCGTTAGCCGCGGAACTCACCTTAACTTCTTCCGTCTCACCGACCGCATCTGTGATCGGGTGAAGTCCTTTGTCATTTCGTCGATCGCTGGAACGCAGGTGAGCACGGGTGTTGATGAGCAGATGACAGCTGGCTGGCGTAGGTGGATAGCTAATGTATTTGGCATAGCTCTGTGAGGTCCCGTTGCTAAGTTAGCTTCAATGGCGTCGTTAGCAACAACATTGTTAAGCATCGCCAGGCTGGAAAGCATTAACCGTGTAGTTACATGTCCATGGTTTAATAGTATTGTTGATCTTATATAATAATGATAAATGGGTTATACTTGTATAGCGCTTTTCTACCTTCAAGGTACTCAAAGCACTTTGACAGTATTTCCACATTCACCCATTCACACACACATTCACACACTGATGGAGGGAGCTGCCATGCAAGGCGCTACCAACACCCATCAGGAGCAAGGGTGAAGTGTCTGGCCCAAGGACACAACAGACGTGACTAGGATGGTAGAAGGTGGGGATTGAACCCCAGTAACCAGCAACACTCCGATTGCTGGCACAGCCACTCTACCAACTTCGCCACGCCGTCCCCTGTCTATCCTTCCAGTCAGGGATTTATTTATTTAGTTTCTATCTGCATTTGAGCCAGATGCTATCACGTTAGCTCAGTAGCTAAAGAGCTTCGCCGATGTATTGTCGTGGAGATAAAAGTCACTGTGAATGTCCATTTGGCGTTCTGGACTCTCATTTTCAAGAGGATATAGTATCCCAGGTGGTTTCAAATACAAATCCGTGATCCACAATAGAAAAAGGAGAGAGTGTGGAATCCAATGAGCCAGCTTGTACCTAAGTTACGGTCAGAGCGAAAAAAGATATGTTTGCACTGCATTCAAGTCCGTCACTCTAACGTTCCTCATCCACGAATCTTTCATCCTCGCTCAAATTAATGGGGTAATCGTCGCTTTCTTGGTCCGAATTGTTTTAGCTGCGTTGAAAACAATAGGAAAATATGAGGAAGCGAACAACCGACTACGTCACGCTACTTCCGGTAGGGGCAAGGCTTTTTTTTATCAGAGACCAAAAGTTGCGAACTTTATCGTTGTTGTTCTATACGAAATCCTTTCAGCAAAAATATGGCAATATCGCGAAATGATCAAGTATGACACATAGAATGGATCTGCTATCCCCGTTTAAATAAAAAAAAAATCATTTCAGTAGGCCTTTAATTTCCCATTAATTTCCCATTATTTCCCATTAATTCCTGTTAATTCCAATATATTCCCGTTAATTCCCATGGAAAGTTTCCAACTTTGAATATTCCCGGAATTTTGCAACCCTAGACAATCAATAATGTAAATAGTTGTGAAAATAAAGAAAACACATTGAAAGAGAAGGTGTGTCTAAACTCTTGGCCTGTACTGTACATTTAATATACTTTACTCATTTAGTATTTCCAGTTGAAGTATCATCTTGATATCTGTATTGTAATTTTTCAATTTGTTTTAATTGTTTGAGTTCCTTTCTCAATTCATTCAATACTTTTACTCCACATATTCGAGAGATACTAACAGATCCATTGTATGACAAAACAAAACATGCTCAAATCGACCATTACATAGCATGTCTGCCTTTCATCCGCAGAGTTCGAAAGTTTCCGAAACAGTTCATGGTGAAGAAACTTTCCGTTCAAAAAGGTTTGACTGTCTGCGAATCACAGGACGGTTTGAAATGAGCTCATAAATTCTCAAAAGGATTTGATCCAGATCAGGAAGTGCAGTCAGATCATTATTATGATCATCCAGGCCTTTGTTGCTATAAGCAGTGGAGTGCTTTGATGCTTGTGATGGAGCGTAGACCTGCATAGAGATGGTGACTGTCTTCCTTAAGGCTGGCAAGGTTCCTTGAGGACACGCTTCCTCTTGTAGCGATGGATGTATTCACTGACTGTAAGCTTTTATTGACGGTCTATCTGCAATCTAACAAGGTTTAACTGGGTCATCCCTAATGAGTTCTTCAAGACTTACAGCACACTTGTTGGTGATCCAGACTCATGCTCATTCATAAACTCGTGTTTCCACAATGCCTCGGAATTCTCTGATGACGCCTACTGGCTGAAAAAAAGTTACTTATAATTCCCTTTACAGTCCTACCTCGCCAGATCTCACTTCGTATATTGCGGCTTCAAAGATTGCAGTTTAACATATTAAGTAAAAAAATAGAATTAAAGCATATTTTACATATTTTGGCCTGAAATCCAGGTTAAAGGCTAACACTGCTAACAACAACACGGTGGATAATCTTGAGGCTATTGCGACAATCAAGATAACCGACTTGTTGAAGCACCTCATCAATAACACATCTCCACATTGGTGACTAGGGTTGTATCGATTGATCCATTTATATTCCTAAATTTCAAGTATATTGATCAGTCCTTGGCAAGTTGGCCTTCCAGAAGATAGGTAGCGATCCAACATTGATTTAAAAGACAATATATCAATACTAGGAAAAACAACACCTGGGATTTAAGAACGGCAGACTTTATATGAAGGCTGGCACTTTGCCAGTCTGTGGCGTCATCCAAACAAAAATGGCGGATACCTAATGCCAACGCCACAAGACAATATTATTAATTACAACTAGGGTTGCAAAATTCCGGGAATATTCAAAGTTGTAAACTTTCCATGGGAACTAACGGGAATTAATGGGAATAAACATTGAATGCAACATGCTAGATCTTGCAGCATGATTATTGGCTAAAACAACCTCATTTAATGCAAATTCAGTAGAATTTCAACCCTGCACTGTGCATTCCTCCATCACATGTGCAGTGCATTCTTCCATCACATGCACAGATAATTCCCAGCATGCAACACACCACAGCAGGGCTATTGAGGCCACACTAGTATTTGAGCCCAAGGACTTCATCCAGTCAGGTAAGTGTTGATGGGGTAAACATATTTGATCTATGGTATTTAAGTGTAATAGAGGTGTAATTGCTTGTTACTGTATGACTGTAGACTACTCCAGCAGACTTCCACTCAAGCTAGCTAGCTGTTCCTGTACTTGTTCAATGATTTTGGGTCCAATATCTCTAGCTAGCTAGGTTTATGTATCACCACAGTCTCATAATGAACCGAAAATATATCTCCGTTAGCCGTGATGCTAATTTTCTCTATGTTAAATCCCATTCATTTATGCTAACAACGTTAGGGATCCGAATTTACCTTTTTTGTGATGTGTAAAGTTCAACTAGCAAATACTAAATCAAAAGGTGTAGTTTCCTCTGCCTTCTGTTCTGCTAGCCAGTCTGTTGTCATACAAGAATGTAGCTTATAGTTTGATTTAGCATGCTGATTGACTGTTCATTTATTCATCTTGCCTATTTCTATTTATTTGTCCATCAGTAAAATATTTTTAAAGACTTCCCGTGGTAAATTTCTGCAAAGGTTCCGGAAATTTACCGGAAACTTTCCACCCCTTTGCAACCTTAATTACAACACACACACTTTCAGCTACAGCACGATCGCAAAAGCCACAACACAATAACATATAAGCCACAGTATTATGCTGATAGTATTTATTTGACTGTATTATGCTGATAGTATATATTTGTACCATGAATTGATTAACGTGGACCCCGACTCAAACAAGTTGAAAAACTTATTGGGGTGTTACCATTTAGTGGTCAATTGTACGGAATATGTACTGTACTGTGCAATCTACTAATACAAGTCTCAATCAATCAGTCAATCAAAGCTTAACTTTAAACCAGCGATTCTCAAACTGTGGCACGTATATGACTAGTGGTACGCGGGCTCCACCTAGTGGTACGCCAATTAATCACTTGGTTAAAGTACAGTGTTTTATTTCCCTATATTTGAACTGTGTGTAATGTTACAGTGGCCAAAAATATCAAATATACTTTTCAAATAAAACCTCTGCCTAGGTTTTTAGTGAATACTTAGGCCTACTACAGTACTGTATTTTAATGTTAGTCATCATGGTGGCACTTGAAGTGTTTTCTGAGATGGTTAGCACTGCTTTGAACCATGTTTTGTGGCGTTTCATGTTTAGGGGGCTTGAATTATGTTTAAAAAAACATTTAGAAAGTTTTGGCTGTCGGAAAATATCAAATTTGTTAATACTGATCTCACTTTGCGGAAATAAACTTTACGGTGAGGCCTGAAGCCAACTGGCCGTGATAAACAAGGGACATAATAACCAGTGTTGGGACTAACGCATTACAAAAGTAACACGTTACTGTAACGCTGTTACTTTCGGCTGTAAATAGTAATCTAACACGTTATTTTTTATATTCAGTAACTCAGTTACCGTTACTACATGATGCGTTACCGCGTTATTTTACGTTTTAGAAACTGAGAAGATCTGAGTGTGTTTTATTGGAGCGCTGCGGAAGAGGCGACAAGGAAGAGGCGCGCCGCGCGCTGCCTGTGTGTATGTGTGTGTGTGTGTGTGTGTGTGTGTGTGTGTGTGTGTGTGTGTGTGTGGGAGGGGGCGTGTCTGTGTTTACTAACAAGACATGGCGAAGCCCGAAGCCGAGTTTCTTAACATGGAGATATTCTCACTACTTTCCTTTTGTCGACCACAAAGAAAAGAACATTTTAGTTAAATGTAAGTTGTGTCTTGGATCAAAGGTCCTATCCTAGCAATTCAAATCTGCTGAAACAGCTACAAAAACAACATGCTTCGACGAAGCTAGTAAAGAGAGAGACACTTTACCTCCTCAGCAACAGCGGCTGGATTTTAACGAGGCACTGCGCACTGAAGGTACACACACTCTGTCAATTCTCTTATATACTGTTACTCTTTCATTCTAGACTTCTAGAGTGTTTGACTATCACATCACTCTAAATGTATAGACTATAAAGTTCACAAACATAAAGAGGGATCCTAGTGGGCCAGGCCAATCTTTCCTTATCTCTAAACTAAAACTGGGGAAATGTGTAGAGTGTTCTGGGCTTCAGACATGATTTTATTTCACAATTCCTTGAGAGAAAAAAAACACCTGGTTAGGCTTTGTGTATGTAGTGTGTGCCTTCCTTGCTTTACAGCTATGTTGTTATTATGCTGTTTGTTACTTATGTATGTTATGTTGCAGCTATTTCAAATAGTTTTGTCAATTTGTTCTGGCCTGAAACAAATTGGCCCTTTGAAACATATCTTTGTCTTTGTGTGTTGTATGTAGAGCACATTGTTTGTGTGTTGTATGTAGAGCACATTGTTTGTGTGTTGTATGTAGACCACATTGTTTGTGTGTTGTATGTAGACCACATTGTTTGTGTGTTGTATGTAGACCACATTGTTTGTGTGTTGTATGTAGACCACATTGTTTGTGTGTTGTATGTAGAGCACATTGTTTGTGTGTTGTATGTAGACCACATTGTTTGTGTGTTGTATGTAGAGCACATTGTTTGTGTGTTGTATGTAGACCACATTGTTTGTGTTTTGTATGTAGAGCACATTGTTTGTGTGTTGTATGTAGACCACATTGTTTGTGTGTTGTATGTAGAGCACATTGTTTGTGTGTTGTATGTAGAGCACATTGTTTGTGTGTTGTATGTAGAGCACATTGTTTGTGTGTTGTATGTAGACCACATTGTTTGTGTGTTGTATGTAGAGCACATTGTTTGTGTGTTGTATGTAGACCACATTGTTTGTGTGTTGTATGTAGACCACATTGTTTGTGTGTTGTATGTAGAGCACATTGTTTGTGTGTTGTATGTAGACCACATTGTTTGTGTGTTGTATGTAGAGCACATTGTTTGTGTGTTGTATGTAGAGCACATTGTTTGTGTGTTGTATGTAGAGCACATTGTTTGTGTGTTGTATGTAGAGCACATTGTTTGTGTGTTGTATGTAGACCACATTGTTTGTGTGTTGTATGTAGAGCACATTGATTGTGTGTTGTATGTAGACCACATTGCTTAGCAGAGTTCAGTGATGCAAAAGCATGTCAAGTTGATCAACAGATTGTATTATTCTCCAGTGCAATAACCAGGGGCCCCGCTAAGGATTTTGGGCCCCATGAAAAGAATCTTTACAGGGCCCCCAACACAGCGGCAACATTATAATTTCATCATCATTAGGGGCCTCTCTGGGCCCCCCTCCATCATGGGCCCCTAGAATCCGTCTCATTTACCCCCCCCCCCCCCCTTTTTGGCGCCCCTGGCAATAACAGTACTGGAATGAAGGCTAAAAGGGCATTAAAGGGGGCCTTAAAAAAAATAAAAAAATAAAATATATATATAAGTAACTAAATACCGTGTTTTCCGCACTATAAGGCGCACCTAAAAACCTCCAATTTTCTCAAAAGCTGACAGTGCGCCTGATATATGGACCAATATTGAGCCATAACAGCTCTCGCAACTACGGGGTGTATAACGTAACCCCAGCCTCTACTGTAGCGTCTATTCTATGCGCCTTATAATGCGGTGCGCCTTATATATGAACAAAGTTTTAAAATAGGCCATTCATTCGTCTCGATTACTGTAACGTATTATTTTCGGGTCTCCCTATGTCTAGCATTAAAAGATTACAGTTGGTACAAAATGCGGCTGCTAGACTTTTGACAAGAACAAGAAAGTTTGATCATATTACGCCTATACTGTATATACTGTACCTTTATATATACCTATACTGTATATACATTTATATATACCTATACTGGCTCACCTGCACTGGCTTCCTGTGCACCTAAGATGCGACTTTAAGGTTTTACTACTTACGTATGAAATACTACACGGTCTAGCTCCATCCTATCTTGCCGATTGTATTGTACCATATGTCCCGGCAAGAAATCTGCGTTCAAAGAACTCCGGCTTATTAGTGATTCCAGGAGCCCAAAAAAAGTCTGCGGGCTATAGAGCGTTTTCTATTCAGGCTCCAGTACTCTGGAATGCCCTCCCGGTAACAGTTAGAGATGCTACCTCAGTAGAAGCATTTAAGTCCCATCTTAAAACTCATTTGTATACTCTAGCCTTTAAATAGACTCCCTTTTTAGACCAGTTGATCTGCCGTTTTCTTTTGTCCTCCGCCCCCTCGCTGGGTTATTCCGGTTCCGGTGACCATGGATGAGGTGCTGGCTGTCCAGAGCTGAGACCCGGGGTGGACTGCTCGCCGTCTCTGCGCTACTGACCTGTCTCCGCTCGGGATGGTCTCCTGCTGGCCCCACTATGGACTGGACTCTCACTGTTATGTTGGATCCACTAGGGACTGTACTTAGAGGGGGGGGTTATCCACATATGCGATCCTCCCCAAGGTTTCTCGTTGTCATTCACATCGACGTCCCTTGTGTGGGCTCTGTGCCGAGGACGTCGTTGTGGCTTGTGCAGCCCTTTGAGACTTTTGTGATTTAGGGCTATATAAATAAACATTGATTGATTGATTGATTGATTGAAGGTGCGCCTTATAATCCGGTGCGGAAAATACGGTAGTTACTTTTCACAGTAACGCATTACTTTTTGGTGTAAGTAACTGAGTTACTTTTGAAATAAAGTAACTAGTAACTGTAGTTTTCAGTAACTAACCCAACAGTGATAAGAACCCAAACCTAACCGCTAACCCACATATTTGCGTAGCCTTCTCAGACTCACGTTCCGTCCTCGTTGCTGCGGTAGAACACCAAGAAGGGGTCTGATTTGCCAAAAAAGTCCTTCTTATCCAGCTTGTTGGCGCACAGCTGCATGGTGGCAATATCCTGCAAGGAGAGAAGACACATGTGGATTGCTGAAAGGATGTGTAATCGCCGACGACACAAAGGCAACAACCTGCCGTGTCGCGCGACAAAGTAATCGCATCAAATACCAGAACTCCAACGCTCAGTCTGAATACAAAGAAATTCTCACGGTTAAAAACTGCATAATCGCCATGCAGATTGCCGAGCCTCCGGTCGCAGCTCATCTCAATAATGGCTGCATATATTCACATTGTGATTCCTATCCAGTGTTTCACCTAAAGTATACATTTTATTAGGATAGGCTGTCTTTAATGCAGTCAGGGAGGAATGGGAATAGCCTTATACATATGTAAGGGTGGTTACAGCCATTAATAAGACGCTCCCTTTTTTTTTTACCGCGGCTGCTTTGCGATGCTCGGGATGGTTCAGTGGAAGGACTCGACTCGATGTGTGTCCTTGATGAAACCTTTTATTCATCGCCTCCAGTGGCAAGGCATCGCGGGGTGTCTACATGCTACACGCAGCACACGCTTTTACTAAACGGTTTTGTGGGTCAATTCTGGCTCCCTGAGGGGCGTTCAAGCACGAACATGACCAAAAAAAAAAAAAAATGACAGGAAAAGAGGTCTAAGTTTCTACAAAACCCAAAAGCAGTGAAGTTGTCACGTTGTGTAAATGGTACATAAGAACAGAATACAATGATTTGCAAATCCTTTTCAACTTATATTCAATTGAATAGACTGCAAAGACAAGATATTTAACGTTCAAACTGTTATTTTTTGCAAACATTAGCTCATTTGGAATTTGACGCCTGCGACATGTTTCAAAAAAGCTGGCAAAAGTGGCAAAAAAAGACTGAGAACGTTGAGGAATGCTCATCAAAAACTTATTTGGAACATCCCACACTGCAAAAACTGAAATCTAAGTAATATTAAATATATCTCAAATAAGGGTGATTTTTGCTTATTTTCTGTCTGATAAGATAATTTTTCTCACTAAGCAGATTTTATGTTGGAGTGTTTTACTTGTGTCAGGTTCAAACACTCATGACATCTATTAAACAAGACAAGAGGCAAAGAATTAAACAGAGACAGAATTAAATTTGGACTCAATATTGAGGAGAGTCGTCTGTACACTGTACCCTTGCACACTATCTCAGCACGCTCTGCCAAAAGATTGCACGCCTCCTTCTTTTATTTTGGACCCTCCCCGACCACATGGCCACCGCTGTTTCCGAAGGACAAAGGTCGCAAAAAGTTCACAAAAAAGGTCGTAAATAGTTCACAGAAAAGGTCAGTTCAAAAAGAGTTCGGAAAATAGTTCTAAAAGAGGTCCATAAAATAGTTCAAAAAGACAATCGTGAACCGGTTCAAAAAGGAGGTTCAAAAAGAGGTCGTCTGGAAATTGGGCAGATCCTGTCTTCTCTCCGCTTTGAAGTCCTTGGGTTGGAACAATATCTTTCTGTTGATTACAATACATGAAAGAACAGAGGAACACCTTCATCTTGCTTCCCCCCTACACACTGGAGTTTTACGAGCCTTACTCTTGGTAGGTTTCAAAGACGGCTTTTGTCTTCTCACCAGACCCTCAATGTGACATTAAGTTTTTGTGATAATTTAGAAACAATTATTCTAACAACTTGTTTTAAGTGTGTTTGTCCTAAATGATGTCAGTAAGATATTACAGCTGAGATTTGATGAGCTATATTGAGTCAAACATGCTTGAAACTAGAATATCAAGTGTTGCAAAGCTGTGTCATCAACACTCACAAGTAGAAAACTACTTTTTTAAAGTCATCATTTCTTACTTCAAGCATGAAAAAAAAATCATGATGCCGAGCGCATATCATTATGTCAAGATAATGGCACTAACATTTACTTAATTTAAGAAAAATTTTCAACATATTGAGCAAAAAGGTCTCTATAATATAGAATATACTTATTTGAAGCTATTTTGGGGTTCATTGAGGTTAGCTAATTTTACTTGTCTCGGAAAGTCTTGACAAGCTAAATGTTCTTGTTCTATTGGCAGATAATTTTGCTTAGTTCAAATAAAATAGAGTTTGAGTTTATAAAATACCTCTCATTTTTTGTATTTTTTTTTCTTGTTTTTGAACACTGACTTTTTGCAGTGCACAGGTGAACAGGCAAATTGGGAACAGGTGGGTGCCATGATTGGGTATAAAAGTAGATTCCATGAAATGCTCAGTCATTCACAAACAAGGATGGGGCGAGGGTCACCACTTTGTCAACAAATGCCTGAGCAAATTGTCCGACAGTTTAAGAACAACATTTCTCAAGCAGCTTTTGCAAGGAGTTTAGGGATTTCACCATCTGCGGTCTGTACTTTCGTCAAAAGGTTCAGAGAATCTGGAGAAATCACTGCACGTAAGCGGCAAGGCTGAAAACCAACATTTTCTCAGTTGGAACATTAAATATCTTGTCTTTGCAGTTTATTCAAGTGAATATAAGTTGAAAAGGATTTGAAAATCATTGTATTCTGTTTTTATTGACCATTTACACAACGTGCCAACTTCACTGCTTTTTGGGTTTTGTATAAACGTCCTGTAATATTCCAATGTGTGTTTAAATGATGTGTTGGCTTACTTCCACTATTTGATAACATATAAGTAAATAATAATTGTTTATTTTATTTTATTTATTTTTTATTTGTATTTTTTTTATACACTGTAGCACTTTGAGGTTGTTTACTCAATGTCAAGTGCTTTTTACAAATAAAATCTATTATTATTAAAATTATTATTAAGTTATTATTAGAGATGTCCGATAATATCGGCCTGCCGATATTATCGGCCGATATATGCGTTAAAATGTAATATCGGAAATTATCGGTATCGGTTTTTTTATTATCGGTATCGTTTTTTTTTTTTTTGTTTGTTTTATTTATTTATTTTTATTATTAAATCCACATAAAAAACACAAGATACACTTACAATTAGTGCACCAAGCCAAAAAACCTCCCTCCCCCATTTACACTCATTCACACAAAAGGGTTGTTTCTTTCTGTTATTAATATTCTGCTTCCTACATTATATATCAATATATATCAATACAGTCTGCAAGGGATACAGTCCGTAAGCACACATGATTGTGCGTGCTGCTGCTCCACTAATAGTACTAACCTTTAACAGTTACTTTTACTCATTTTCATTCATTACTAGTTTCTATGTAACTGTTTTTATATTGTTGTACTTTCTTTTTTATTCAAGAAAATGTTTTTAATTTATTTATCTTATTTTACTAATTTTTTTTAAAAGTACCTTATCTTCACCACACCTGGTTGTCCAAATTAGGCATAATAATGTGTTAATTCCACGACTGCATATATCGGTTGATATCGGTATCGGTTGATATCGGTATCGGTAATTAAAGAGTTGGACAATATCGGACTATCGGATATCGGCAAAAAGCCATTATCGGACATCCCTAGTTATTATTATAATTCAATTTTGAATACAAACACTTTTGGTGTTGAAACACAATTTTGATATGTTTCTTCCCATGTGCTTGGGCGTCATGTCTAGGGATGTAACAAAATGAAAATTAATATCACGGTTATTACTTTCATGGTATCCTTGAATGAGTTTAAACAGTTATTGTACCATGCACACACTAAAATAGTATGAATATTTAGGTGCTATTTAAAAAAATAAAAACTATATATATATATATATATATATATATATATATATATATATATATTTTTTTTTTAATTTTTTTTTTTAATTATTATTATTATATAATTTTTTTTTGTAGGCATAAGAAACATTACGTTTTCCTGAATTAAGTCTGCAGTAAAATGGAATAGTCCATTGTTTGAAAAGGTAGGGGGTAACAGTCAAAAATTGCTAATTGCTTTGTAGAGACTACGATGGTTTGTCGTGATCACAATGGCAGGCAACAGCGGGAGGCAGGGTGCAGGTAAAAAGGTGTCTAATGCTTAAACCAAAAATAAACAAAAGGTGAGTGCCCCTAAGAAAATGCATTAAAGCTTAGGGAAAGTTATGTAGAACGAAACTAAAACTGAACTGGCTACAAAGTAAACAAAAACAGAAAATTCTGGACGACAGCAAAAACTTACAGCGTGTGGAGCAGAGACGGCGTCCACAAAGTACATCCGTACATGACATGACAACAATGTCCGCACAAAAAAAGATGGCAACAACTTAAATGTTCTTGATTGCCAAAACAAAGCAGGTGCGGGGGGAATGGCGCTCAAAGGAAGACATGAAACTGCAACGGGAAAAGCCACCAAAATAGGAGCGCAAGACAAGAACTACAACACTACACACAGGAAAACAGCAAAAAAGTCCAAATAAGTCAGAATGTGATGTGACAGGTGGTGACAGTACACCTACTTTGAGACAAGAGCTACTGTGATGCATGCTTGGTTATGCTTTAAAGTCATATCTAACAATTGCGACAACAACTTTTTACTGTCTACTGAGTTCCATGTCTTAATGATTTCTGCTGGTGGTGTGCCTCTGGACTTTTTCAATTAAAAAAATGCGCCTCGGCTCAAAAAAAGTTGAAAAAACACTGCGTTAACCGACCCTTCCTGGGGACACAACGGACGTGACTTGGTTGGTGGAAGGTGGGGATCGAACCAGGAAACCTCAGGTTGCTGGCTAGTTCACTCTCCCGACCGTGCCATGTGTGAATTTGTTTGTGTGAATGTGGTAATAGTGTCAAAAGCGCTTTGAGTAATGTCAGGTTCAAACACTGATGACATCTATTAAACAAGACAAGAAGCAAGGAATTAAACAGAGACAGAATTACATGTGGCTCAATGAGGAGAAACGCGTACACCTGTACCCTTCCACAGTGTTCCACGCTTATTTGGACTTTCCCTGATTACATGGCAACAGCTGTTTCAAAGGGAGGGGGGTCGTAAACAGCCATCGCATTTGAGTACAAAACAGTTCAAAGAAAAGGTCGTAAAACAGTTAAAAAAAAAGGTCCCTGGAGGGGAGTCAGGTCCTGCTTTGTCTCCGCTTTGTAGCTCTCGGGTCAAGATAAAATATTTCTGTGGATTACAATACATCAAAGAAACAGAACACCTTCATGTTGCTTCCCATCCTACACAGTGGAGTTTTACAAGCCTTCTTCTTGGTAGGATCAAAGACAGCTTTTGTCTGCTCGCCGGGAACACGTTGATACACAAAGTTTTGTGATAACTTAGATACAATTAATCTGACAGTACCTTGAAGGTAGAAAAGAGCTATGCAAGTATAACACATTTACCATTTAAAAAGGTCTAAGCTGGTTTTAACCAAAAACCAAGCAATAATTATTTAGTTTTGGGTGCATGTAAACGTGCTGAAGGCACACAGAAAATGGCTGGTTTTGACTTGTTGAGCGCTTGGATGAAGAGCACACATGTCGGGAACCACACTGCAAAAAGTCAGTGTTCAAAAACAAGGAAAAACAATACAAAAATGAGGGGTATTTTACTTGAACTAAGCAAAATGATCTGCCAATAGAAGAAGAACATTTGGCTTGCCAAGACTTTCCAAAACAAGTCAAATTAGCTAACCTCAATGAACCCCAACTTCAAATAAGTATATTCTCACTAATAACAAGTGCACTTTTCTTGGTAGCAAAAACAAATATGAGACCTTTTTGCTCAATATGTTGAAAAATATTCTTAAATAAGTAAATGCTAGTGCCATTATCTTGACATAATGATATTACATTTCTTTGAAACCAGCAAACTTACACTAAAAACTAGTTTATTGTTCTTAATGGAAAGGCAAAAAGGCAACGCTCAGGCAAATCATATTGTCTAAAAATTAGAGATGTCCGATAATATCGGCCTGCTGATATTATCGGCTGATATGTGCGTTAAAATGTAATATCGGAAATTATCGGTATCGGTTTTTTATAATCGGTATCGTTGTTTTGTTTGTTTTTTATTTTAATTTTTTTTATTATATCAACATAAAAAACACAAGATACACTTACAATTAGTGCACCAAGCCAAAAAACCTCCCTCCCCCATTTACACTCATTCACACAAAAGTGTTGTTTCTTTCTGTTATTAATATTCTGCTTCCTACATTATATATCAATATATATCAATACAGTCTGCAAGGGATACAGTCCGTAAGCACACATGATTGTGCGTGCTGCTGCTCCACTAATAGTACTAACCTTTAACACTTCATTTTACTCATTTTCATTCATTACTAGTTTCTAGGTAACTGTTTTTATATTGTTTTACTTTCTTTTTTATTCAAGAAAATGTTTTTAATTTATTTATCTTATTTTACTAATTTTTAAAAAAAGTACCTTATCTTCACCATACCTGGTTGTCCAAATTAGGCATAATAATGTGTTAATTCCACGACTGCATATATCGGTTGATATCGGTATCGGTAATTAAAGAGTTGGACAATATCGGAATATCGGATATCGGCAAAAAGCCATTATCGGACATCCCTACTAAAAATGCATTTTCCCATCGATTACATGACATCATCGCGCCAAGTGTGTGCTCTTTCAGTCAATTAGTGAGCAAGGAATATAGTATATATATATATATATATATATATATATATATATATATATATATATATATATATATATATATATATATATATATATATATATATATATATATATATATATATATATATATATATATATATATATATATATATTTATATACAAACAATTTTGTGTTTTCCATGAAAAGTGCCACTTATTGACCACCATACGTTGTGAAATGAATAGAAAATAGAGTGAAGACATTGACAAGGTTAGAAATAATGATTTGTATTTGAAATAAGACTTTTTTTTTGACATCAAACTTTGCTTTGGTCAAAGAATCCTCCATTTGCAGCAATTACAGCATTGCGGACGTTTGGCATTCTAGCCGTTCATTTGTTGAGGTCATCTGGAGAAATAATTGCACCCCACGCTTCTAGAAGCAGCTCCCACAAGTTGGATGGGCACTTCTTGCGTACCATACGGTCAAGCTGCTCCCACAACAGCTCAATGGGGTTCAGACCCGGTGACTGCGCTGGCCACTCCATTAGCGATAGAATACCGGCTGCCTGCTTCTTCTCTAAATAGTTGTTGCACAATTTGGAGGTGTGTTTTGGGTCATTGTCCTCTTGGAGGATGACATTGGCTCCAATCAAGCGCTGTCCACTGGGTATGGCATGGCGTTGCAAAATGGAGTGATAGCCTTCCTTATTCAGAATCCCTTTTACCCTGTACAAATCTCCCACCCATCACATTACCTCCACCATGCTTAACAGATGACGTCAGCGTCTTCTCAGTTCTTCTGCGTCTCACAAACCTTCTTCTTTGTGATCCAAACACCTCAAACTTGGATTCATCCGCCGTCCACAACACTTTTGTCCAGTCTTCCTCTGTCCAATGTCTGTGTTCTTTGGCCCATCTTCATCTTTTTCTTTTATTGGCCAGTCTCAGAAATGGCTTTTTCTTTGCCACTCTGCCACGAAGCCCAGAATCCCGCAGCCGCCTCTTCACTGTAGATGTTGACACTGGTGTTTTGCGGCTACTATTTCATGAAGATGCCAGTTGGGGAACTGTGAGGAGTCTGTTTCTCAAACTAGACACTCAAATGTACTTATCTTCTTGCTCAGTTGTGCAACGCGGCCTCCCCCTTCTTTTTCTACTCTGCTTAAAGCCTGTTTGTGCTGTCCTCTGAAGGGAGGAGTACACACCAGTGTAGGATATCTTCAATTTCTTAGCAATTTCTCGCATGGAATAGCCTTCATTTCTAAGAACAAGAATAGACTGTGGAGTTTCAGATGAAAGTTGTCTTTTTCTTCTCTGTCAGGCTGGGGGACGCCACCTCTTTTTCTGCTCCGCTTTACTGTGGTGTCCCCCAGGGATCCATTCTAGGCCCCATCCTGTTTTCCTTGTACATTCTCCCTCTTGGAGAGATTTTTAAGAAACATGGAGTGTCTTATCACTTTTATGCAGATGACTGCCAAATGTATATGCCAATTTCAAAAGGCCACGGCCCCCTGACACGCCTTCTCAACTGTCTATGTGCTGACACGCCTTCTCAACTGTCTATGTGCTGACACGCCTTCTCAACTGTCTATGTGCTGACACGCCTTCTCAACTCTCTATGTGCTGACACGCCTTCTCAACTCTCTATGTGCTGACACGCCTTCTCAACTGTCTATGTGCTGACACGCCTTCTCAACTGTCTATGTGATGTCAAGGCTTCTCAACTCTCTATGTGCTGACACGCCTTCTCAACTGTCTATGTGATGTCAAGGCTTGGTTAGCCCAGAATTTTTTAATAATGAATGAGGGAAAAACGGAAATGTCAGTTTTTGGTCGGGCCCTCACTGACTTGGGACCATTGCAAAATGATGTGCGTCCCAAAGTCACCAGCCTTGGCGTCACTATAGACAGCCATTTTAAATTTGACAAACAAGTCAATGGCGTTTTAAAATCCTGTTTTTATCATCTTCGTCTTTTAGTAAAGGTAAAACCATTTTTATCTTGTAACCTTTTTGAACAAGTGGTGCATGCTTTTATTTCAAGTGGCCTGGACTACTGCACTGCACTTTATGCTGCCATTAGCCAACAAGCTCTCTCCCGGTTGCAGTTAGTCCAGAGCGCGGCAGCAGGACTTTTAACAGGGGCCAGGAAACGCCAGCATATAACCCCAATTCTTCGGAGTTTGCACTGGCTCCCTGTTCATTTTACAATGGATTTTAAATCCTTGCTGTTTGTTTTTAAAGCTTTACATGGACTGGCACCTCAGTATATGTCGGACCTCATCCAAATGTACACTCTTGCGCGCGCTCTGAGGTCCGAGAGCCAGCTCCAGCTCATGGTGCCCAGGACCAGACTTAAAACCAGGGGAGACAGGGAGGACCTTCTCTGTGGTCGGCCCTAAACTCTGGAACACTCTGCCCCTCCATGTTCAAACTGCTCCCACAGTGGACTGTTTTAAGTCTCGTCTTAAGACCCACTTTTATTCTTTGGCTTTTAACACTACGTGAGTTGTGTGGTCTTCTGTCCTCTGTTGTCCTGTGTGGTTAGGGTTAGGGTTATACATTTTGATGTCTATTTTACAGTTTTAATTGGTTTTACCCTTTAAAATCGTTTTTAATCATATTTATTTTTTATATTGTCTCTGTATTGGTTTTCTATTCATTTATTCTTTGTTTTTATTCAGTCATTGGTGTAGCATAATATTGTTTTTAATATTGTTTTTAATATTGTTTTTAATATTGTTTTTAATATTGTTTTTAACATGGCTGTGCAGCACTTTGGAAACATTCTTGTTGTGTAAATGTGCTATATAAATAAAGTGGATTGGATTGGATTGGATTTTCTGGCCATTTTGAGCGTTTAATTGAGCCCACAAATGTGATGCTCCAGAAACTCAATCTGCTCAAAGGAAGGTCAGTTTTGTAGCTTCTGTAACGAGCTAAAGTGTTTTCAGATGTGTGAACATGATTGCACAAGGCTTTTCTAATCATCAATTAGCCTTCTGAGCCAATGAGCAAACACATTGTACCATTAGAACAGTGGAGTGATAGTTGCTGGAAATGGGCCTCTATACACCTATGTAGATATTGCACCAAAAAGCAGACATTTGCAGCTAGAATAGTCATTTAGCACATTAGCAATGTATAGAGTGTATTTCTTTCAAGTTAAGACTAGTTTAAAGTTATCTTCATTGAAAAGTACAGTGCTTTTCCTTCAAAAATAAGGACTTTTACATGTGACCCCAAACTTTTGAACGCTAGTTATATATATATATATATATATATATATATATATATATATATATATATATATATATATATATATATATATATATATATATATATATATATATATATATATATAAATACAGCTCTTTTTTTCAAATTTTTAACAATTTATCTGAATGTGCATGAACTTTTTCTGTTCAAAATTGTTTTGAAATGTCACATGTTAAATGTTTAAATATTAACTGTCAGTTTATTTATGAGACACAATTGTGTCAAAGTCATGTTTTTTTAAATTTCATGATTGAAATAAGAATTTATTACTTACTTATTTACTTTTAAAAAGCAGTTTTATACTTGTGAGTGTTGATGACACAGCTTTGCAACACTTGATATTCTAGTTTCAAGCATGTTTTACTCAATATAGGTCATCAAATCTCAGCTGTAATATCTTACTGACATCATTTAGGAGCAAAACACTTAAAACAAGTAAAACACTCTAACATAAAATCTGCTTAGTGAGAAGAATGATCTTATCAGACAGAAAATAAGCAAATATCACCCTTATTTGACATATTTCATCTTACTTAGATTTCACTTTTTGCAGTGCAAGTTGGGACTTCATTTTTTAAGGCAGACATCTCTGGAGAATTGAGCCCAAATTGAGCATTTATTCCATCAACTGGAGCCCTGATCAAGTGATTTCCATGTGAAACTCCAGCTCATTTGTCACATTTGGCAAGTTGGGTCCATCATTAAAACTTTTCTGCGGCCGTATACCAATGTCGGTGGCCCAGTTTGAAGTGTGTGCATGGATGTGTGTGTGTGTGTGTGTGTGTGTGTGTGTGTGTGTGTGTGTGTGTGTGTGTGTGTGTGTGTGTGTGTGTGTGTGTGTGTGTGTGTGTGTGTGTGTGTGTGTGTGTTTACTGACCCTGCAGTTGCTGAGCTCCTCGGCAGTTAAGATAATGACCCCGCACTTCTTGCCTGGTATCCCACTGAAAAACAAAAGAACAGGCATGAAATAAATGACACAGTTGGATGTGGTGCAGGTTACAATTTGTAATTATTACTTCCTATTGACCTATAACACTGTTTATTGGTGTGCTGGTTCGCAGTATTTTGTTAGCCCAAGTGCTGACATTGTCTCTAGTACAACACAAAGCAGGGGTGTCCAAACTTTTTCCACCGCACACTGAAAAATCAAAGCAAGCGGGGGCCATTTTGATATTTTTCATTTAAAAAAACAATGCAATGTATGTATAAAAAATATACATTTAGGCCTCCACTCAGGCTTGATGGTCAAAAAAATATTAAAAATGTGTAATTATTTATTATTATTATTATTATTATTATTATTATTATTATTATTATTATTATCACTCAAGGTTTAAATCTCTAGATCAGGGGTCACCAACGCGGTGCCCGCGGGCACCAGGTAGCCCGTAAGGACCAGATGAGTAGCCCGCCGGCCTGTTCTAAAAATAGCTCAAATAGCAGCACTTACCAGTGAGCTGCCTCTATTTTTTAAATTGTATTTATTTACTAGCAAGCTGGTCTCGCTTTGCCTGACATTTTTAATTCTAAGAGAGACAAAACTCAAATAGAATTTGAAAATCCAAGAAAATATTTAAAAGACTTGGTCTTCACTTGTTTAAATAAATTCATTATTTTTTTTACTTTGCTTCATATAACTTTCAGAAAGACAATTTTAGAGAAAAAATACAACCTTAAAAATGATTTTAGGATTTTTAAACACATATACCTTTTTAACTTTTAAATTCCTTCCTCTTCTTTCCTGACAATTTAAATCAATGTTCAAGTAAATTTATTTTTTTTATTGAGAATAATAAGAATAATAAGAATAATAAATACATTTTAATTTAATTCTTCATTTTAGCTTCTGTTTTTTCGACGAAGAATATTTGTGAATTATTTCTTCAAACTTATTATGATTAAAATTCAAAAAAATTATTCTGGCAAATCTAGAAAATCTGTAGAATCAAATTTAAATCTTATTTCAAAGTCTTTTGAATTTCTTTAAAAAAAAATTTGTTCTAGAAAACCTAGAAGAAATAATGATTTGTCTTTGTTAGAAATATAGCTTGGTCCAATTTGTTATATTTTCTAACAAAGTGTAGATTGGATTTATTTAAAACATGTCATCAAAATTCTGAAATTAATCTTAATCAGGAAAAATGACTAATGATGTTCCATAAATTCTTTTTTTAAGTTTTTCTCTTCTTTTTTTCGGTTGAATTTTGAATTTTAAAGAGTTGAAATTGAAGATAAACTGTTTCAAAATGTAATTGTCATTTTTTTCGTGTTTTCTCCTCTTCTAAACCGTTCAATTAAGTGTAAGTATCATTAATTACTAATAATAACATAGAGTTAAAGGTAAATTGAGCAAATTGGCTATTTCTGGCAATTTATTGAAGTGTGTATCAAACTGGTAGCCCTTCGCATTAATCACTACCCAAGAAGTAGCTCTTGCTTTCAAAAAGGTTGGTGACCCCTGCTCTAGATCAACATTAAATCTATCTGTCAATATAACGTTGTTAAAGATTTAAGTTGTGTGCCCTTTTTGTCAAAGAAAATCCTGTTTTTTATGGGACAAACACAAAATATACAATATTTTCACCCAATAAGGATTTTAAGTTAAATTAAAAGTTAAAGTTAAAGTAGCAATGACTGTCACACACACACTAGGTGTGGTGAAATTTGTCCTCTGCATTTGACCCATCACCCTTGATCACCCCCTGGGAGGTGAGGGGAGCAGTGAGCAGCAGCGTAGCCACGCCCGGGAATCATTTTTGGTGATTTAACCCCCAATTCCAACCCTTGATGCTGAGTGCCAAGCAGGGAGGTAATGGCTCCCATTTTTATAGTCTTTGGTATGACTCGGCCGGGGTTTGAACTCACAACCTACCCATCTCAGGGCGGACACTCTAACCACTGGGCCACTGAGTAGGTGGCCTAGTAAGATAGTAAGTGGAATATTTGAGATTATATAATAATTGGAGCCTTAAAAATGTCAATAACTCATAACAATATTGATTTTAACTAATTATTATTTTTTGAGCAATGACACTTAAAAAAAAAAAGTACCAGAAAAATGATTGGGGATCCAAAAGGGTCCTTCCTACTCATTATAGTGTTAAAAAATAATTTATACCATTTTTTTTACTTTTAACACAATAATCTCGAGATCACCTTCAGATCTATCCGTAAATTATAAGTTTTATTGTTGTTTATGTTTTTTGTTTGTTCGTTTTCGGCCCTTCTTTAAAAAAAAACAAAAAAACAGCTTAGTTTTTTTATATGGCAAACACAAAATATGCAACATTTTCCCCAAAAAATATCTCTAAGTGGAATATTTAATGTGACGTAATTGGAGCCTTGAATAGGTCAATAATTCATAATGACACTGATTTTGATTCATTATTATTTTTTAAAGAAAGAAACAGCCTGCATGGCAACTTATGTTATTAGAGTCAACAACGCAACATTTTCTTGTTACATTTCACCTGTTTGCTCTTTTATACCACTTTTTATGTTTTGTTTAGTTTTTTATCGTATTTTTAGAATGTGTCGTGGGGCCGTCAAAAAATGACCTGCGGGCCGCAAATGGCCTACGGGCCGTACTTTGGACACCACTGCCATAAAGCAATGTGGACTTGGACAGAATGTTCCCGTCACAAGCAACAAGTACGTATGTAAGTATGTATGTCCACCTCATTTCCAGCAATCAGAAGAAAGTCGTTGTTGGAAAATGGTGATGGTCAAAACTATTATTTTTTTGAAGTTATTGAAGAAAATTACAATTTTACTTTGGAAAGGGTTGGAAAAAGCAGATCTGATGTAATCCAACCCCTTGTTTACGTCTCAAAAATTACTTACAGTAGGAAGGGGATTCATATGGCCCCATTCGTCACGGTTTACCTGACACATGAAACGTGGTGGGTGCACTATCCACTTTAGCCGCCAGATGGCTGTAGAGTGTTGACTATCTTGAAATGTGTTTTGTGGCAATTCCAACTTTGACCGCAAGCATCGGTCGCTATGTAGAGTGGCACTCTCCATCATTTTCAGCAGGCTGCATTGCAAAATGATGAAACCCCCCCCCCTCTTCCTCTCAGGCGAGATCCACCCAAGAATGGGACCGTATGAACCCTTTCCCTACTGTAAATCCTACAATTATTCATTCATTATAGGGGTGCTGAAAACATTTACTCACATCCAAATCCTAATTCTTGTTTGATTCAAATCTGAATTCATTCACAATTTTGAAGAATCAAATGCATTTTATTTTAAAAAATAGTATGGGGCTGTCAGGTTCAAACACTGATGACATCTATTAAACAAGACAAGAAGCAAGGAATTAAACAGAGACATAATTAAATTTGGCTCAATGAGGAGAAACACGTATACACTGTACCCTAGTAAAGTGTCGTCCCACGCTCCTGACGAAAGATTGTACGCCTCCTCTTTTATTTGGACTTTCCCTGATTACATGGCAACAGCTGTTTCTAAAGGGACGGGGGTCGTAAACAGCCATTGCCTTTGTCACAAACAGTTCAAAGGAAAGGTTGTGAAACAGTTCAAAGAAAAGGTCGTAAAACAGTTCAAAGAAGAGGTGCCTGGAACTTGGGCAGATCCTGCTTTCTCTCCGCTTTGTAGTTCTCGGGTCAACACAAACTATTTCTGTGGATTACAATACATCAAATAAACCGAACACCTTCATGTTGCTTCCCATCCTACACAGTGGAGTTTTACAAGCCTTCTTCTTGGTCGGTTCAAAGAAAGCTTTTGTCTTCTCGCCGGGAACTCAACTTAGATACAATTATTCTAACATGGGCCGTCTCCGCATATATTCTGTCTACGACAGGACCCAGGAGGAGCTTTTCTAACCTGTAACCTGTTTCCAAAAGGTTTCTAATCATGTTCATACCAAATATATTGCGAGAATCAGTTCGAAACGACAATTGTGTTAAATTGAGAATCGATACATCGAATCGTGAGTTGTTCACGTCCGTAAAACTGTGATGATCCGTTGCCCGGATCATGTTTTGTTTTAGTTTGACTCCCCTTAGTCCTGTTTCTCAGTTGCCATGGGTGCTGATTATTTTCACCTGCCTCTGATTAGTGTTTGGGACACTGTTGTAAAAAATAAAAAATAAAAAATAAAAAAACACTATAATTTTCAGTAAAATTTTGTAAATGCTAAGTTTTTACTGTAAAATGGACAGTCTACTTAAAACTAATTATATAATCAATAATGAAATCCAGAGGCAAATTCATACATTATTTGCTGTTACTGATGGCAGCCATAACCAGTTTGACATCCCTGATGTAGATGAACAATATGATTTGCCAGAGTGGACGGACAGGACGGATTAAAAAATAAATAAAAACACACAACTTTTTTTTTTTTTTAATAAATAAAAAATTGTTACAATTAAGAATTGCGATTAATCTGAAAATCATTTATTTTTGACACCCCTAATGACCGATATTATGTATATATATATACGTATATATATATATATATATATATATACGTATATATATATATATATATATATATATATATATATATATATATATATATATATATATATATATATATATATATATATATATATATATATATATATATATATATATATATATATATATATATATATATATATATATATACGTATATATATATATATATATATATATATATATATATATACCGTATTTTTCGGAGTATAAATCGCCTCGGAGTATAAGTCGCACCGGCCGAAATTCCATAATAAAGAAGGGAAAAAACATATATAAGTGGCACTGGAGTATAAATCACATTTTTTGGGGGAAATGTATTTGATAAAAGCCAACAGCAAGAATAGACATTTGAAAGGCAATTTAAAATGTGTAAAGAATAGTGAACAACAGGCTGAATAAGTGTACGTTATATGAGGCATAAATAACCAACTGGTATGTTAACGTAACATATTATGGTAAGAGTCATTCAAATAACTATAACATATAGAACATGCTATACGTTTACCAAACAATCTGTCACTCCTAATCGCTAAATCCCATGAAATCTTATACGTCTAGTCTCTTACGTGAATGACATCAATAATATTATTGGATATTTTACGCTAATGTGTTAATCATTTCACACATAAGTCGCTCCTGAGTATAAGTCGCTAAACTATGAAAAAAACTGCGACTTATAGTCCGAAAAATACGGTATATATATACATACATACATACATATATATATATATATATATATATATATATATATATATATATATATATATATATATATATATATATATATATATATATATATATATATATATATATATATATATATATATATATATATATATATATATATATATATATATATATATATATATATATATATATATATATATATCAGTGGTTCTTAACCTTGTTGGAGGTACTGAACCCCAGCAGTTTCATATATATATATATATATATATATATATATATATATATATATATATATATATATATATATATATATATATATATATATATATATATATATATATATATATATATATATATACATATATTCCCTGTTTGAAATCTCCCTTCATCCTTACAGACGTCTGAAGAATACCAACCGCTTATTGAACTGTCAAAGGAATTGGACTGAGAGAGACGAAGGAGATAATTAGTGACGGACGGTGCACAAAAGCTTGATTGCTGTTTGATGGATATTTTGCCCAAGACAACAGAACAGAGACACCAAATGAGAAAAGGGTGGATGATTGAAAGACAAGAAAAGTTAACTCTGTATTTGACACGATCCATGCATACATATTACATACTGGTCACAGATACATTTTGGGGCTGGTCCTAATACTCCCTGGATAAGAACCTGGCACGGCCCCCTTAAAGCATAATAATCTGGCTGTTTTTACACGTGCCATCGCAATTTCCAGAAAGCAATTTAGAAAACATATAACTCAATTTCAGAAGGCAACACGCGTGTAATGGCAACCGAGCGAGGAAAAAAATAAATAAATGAATAAAAAAAAAAAAGCATTTTGTCCTTGAAAATGGTAAGAAAATCACTTGACTAAAGTCCCTGCCATCTGAAGAGCTCTTCTACGAAAGGAGACACAAATAATGCTATCCTATTTTTATTTTACTTGTTTTCAATTGTCAAGGACTCAAGATGAAAAATGTAATACAAAAGTGCGTACAAAAAAAAAAAAATGATAGCAGAGGTTGGTCGTACCATTTACTTACATTTACTTAAGTAACTTTTGTATAAATGGTACAATAGGGCAAGGATTTATACGGCTCCATTCCTGGATGGATCCAGTGCAGTGGTTCTTAACGTGGGTTCCATCGAACCCTAGGGGTTCGGTGAGTCGGCCTCAGGGGTTCGGTGGAGCCTCCGCCGCGGAGGTCGAGACACACCCGACTCATCTTGTAAATAAAAACTTCTCCCTATCGGCAAACAATGTTTCCTCTAATTTTCCATCTGATTTGCAGGTGTGTCATTTGTTGTGAGTTGATGCACTGTGTTGGTTTTGTTCTTTGAACGGTTCATTTTGTGCACCAGTAAAAAAACATATAACCTTGTCTTGAATAATAATTAAAACCATTTTTTTTTAAATTTTTCACTAAAGAAGGGTTGGGTGAATGCACATATAAACTGGTGGGGTTCGGTACCTCCAACAAGGTTAAGAACCACTGATCTAGTGTGAGGCTAATCATTTTGCAATGCGGTCTGATGCTGATGCTGTGGTCAACGTTGCAATTGCCACAAAACACATTTTTAAATATTCAACACTCTACTGTCATCTGGCGGTTAAAGTGGATAGTGCACCCCCACCCAAATTCGTCACCTTTCATGTGTCAGGTAAACCGCAACAAACGGGGCCATATCAATACATGTCCTACTGTGTTTGTTGTAGTTTCACTGCAACATACTTTTTACTTTTTCTTGAGTAACTTTGTGAAGAAAAACACTACTTTTGCTTCGTTACGTTGAGTTTCATTCTGATCATTACATTTATTCATGTGATCATATTTATTCATATTCATGGATTACATGCGCACGGATTAAGTAAGCAAGTACATTTTATTTTTGAAGCGTTTTTCACGGATAAAATCACAAAGCGCTGTACAAAACATAGGTGAAGTAAAACAACAGTTCAATTAAAACAACAGGGGAAACATCATAAAAAGGATACAAAGTGGATTAAAATTGATAGTTAAAAGGTGCATTAACTATCATTGTTAATCCACTTTGTATCCTTTTTATATTTTTGTATTTTATATTTTTATATTTTTATATTTTTATATTTTTATATTTTTATATTTTTATATTTTTATATTTTAATAGTTTTATATTTTATATTTGTATATTTTTAAATTGTATATTTTTATATTTTTATATTTTATATTTTTATATTTTTATATGTTTATATTTTATATTTTATATTTTTATATTTTTATAAAAATTGATAGTTAAAAGGTGCATTAGGACAGCACGGTGGTCTAGGGTGTACCTCGCCTTCCGCCCGAATGCAGCTGAGATAGGCTCCAGCACCCCCTCGACCCCGAACGGGACAATCGGTAGGAAATGGATGGATGGATGGATGGATGGAAGGTACATTAACTAAAAGCTTTACTAAAAAGAGAAGTTTTCAAATGTTTCTTAAAAGTGTCAACAGAGTCAAGATCACGGAGGGACTGGTGCAAGTTGTTCCAGAGTCTTGGAGCTATAGCCTGGAATGCCAGGTCTCCACAGGTTTTAAAATGAGTTCTTTATAAGACCCTGGCCTGAAGACCGGAGGCTGCACCCCGAAGAGTAGGGGCATAGCAAGTCAGTGATGTACTGAGGGGCCCCACCATGCAACGCACAGAGAGTCAGGACTACAATCTTAAACTCAATGCAGAATTTGACTGGAAGCCAATGAAGACTGGATCCAATGGGGGTGATTAGGGTTGTTCTGGGTGCACTGGTCTAAAGTCTGGCAGCTGCATTTTGTACAGTCTGAAGTCTCTTTAGCGTTGACTTGTTGAAAAGAGAATTGCAATAGTCAATACGAGACAAAACGAACGTGTGAATGATCACTTCCAGATCCAATTTTGACAGCAAATATCTCACTTTAGAAATATTTCTAAGGTGATGAAAACAGTTTTTTTGGTCAGTTGACGACGGTGACCCTCCAAAGACATGGACTGATCCAACCCATCCCCAAGGTTTCTGAGGCTGCTTTTACCAGATGCACCCAGAGCCTTAAGGGAGTTCTTGATCGGGGGATATTTTTATCAGGGGCAATTATCAGAGTTCCCGTTTTGTTGGAATTTATCTGGAGGACATTTGAGGACAACCGCTTTTTGATACGCATTTCAAGAACTCAGATAAGAAGTGAAACTCTGAGTCATTGAAGGAGCATAACAGCTGAATATCATCTGCATGTAAATGATAAGAAACATTTTTGACACTACCTAGTGGTTAGAGTGTCCGCCCTGAGATGGGTAGGTTGTGAGTTCAAACCCCGGCCGAGTCATACCAAAGACTCTAAAAATGGGAGCCATTACCTCCCTGCTTGGCACTCAGCATCAAGGCTTGGAATTGGGGGTTAAATCACCAAAAATGATTATAAATAAATGAGTATAAAAATTAGCAGACATTTTTGAATGAAAGAAACTGCTCTTCTAAATGTGTCCACTGGATGTCGCAATAGCAATTCTTTGTATCCCTTACCGGAGGAGTGCGCATGACTTCAGAGGGGGGCGGAGCTATGTGCCCGGTTAAGATAGAGGACAGGGGCCACATTATCTGGGCGCACATCAATATGCTGAAACTACATGTATCAACATGTATCAACAATATGCTGAAACTACATGTATCAACATGTATCAACAATATGCTGAAACTACATGTATCAACATGTATCAACAATATGCTGAAACTACATGTATCAACATGTATCAACAATATGCTGAAACTACATGTATCCCCTTCTAACTTCTTGTGTGTTTCATGAAATGAGTCCAAATTCACAGGTTTTCTTGTAGATGATGCTACATATGTACAGAATAAACCACATGAGGAAAACGAGTAAATGACACTAATAACATGCTGTAAATTGATTTTGATATTAGTATTTATTACATCTTCTAATAGATTACAATTTTACACCAATGAAAGCATTTTAAAACGCTGCCAGACTCACACTTATTTGACTGATGGACATTATCACCTCATTTATTCAGAAATGATAAATCACGACAAACGAAGGTGGACTACTATGAACAGCAACATGTAAGTGTAAAAAAAAAAACAATATTATGATTTGTATGTTTTCAGATTGAGCTTGTTCTATTTTTAAACAAAGAAAACAATCTGAAGTTGTCTTTATTTTTAAGTTATCATGACAAGATTTTACTTGGCAATAGATTTTCCTTCATGTGGCCCCTGGGCTTAATGAGTTTGACACCCCTGCAATAGAGCAAAAAGGAAGCAGAAATGACAAATATGTAAGAGAAAATGTGTTGGCAGTGCGGTGCCCCTTTGTGTGCGTGACAACAGCACTCTTTAAAATGATATGTTAGATTCTATTTGGCAAAATTATTGCTAAAATTGATAGTAAAACCTAAAAATAAGCGTTCTTCAACCCATCAGACGACATTTTGATGAGTAATAATTGACTTACGTGAAGTAATATGTCAAGACCCAATCAATCATAGCAGACAGTGATTTGGTCTGAGTCAGAGTACCAAACTACAAACCCCGTTTCCATATGAGTTGGGAAATGGTGTTAGATGTAAATATAAACGGAATACAATGATTTGCTAATCCTTTTCAAGCCATATTCAGTTGAATATGCTACAAAGACAACATATTTCATGTTCAAACTGATAATTTTTTTTTTTTTTGCAAATAATCATTAACTTTATAATTTGATGGCAGCAGCACGTGACAAAGAAGTTGGGAAAGGTGGCAATAAATACTGATAAAGTTGAGGAATGCTCATCAAACACTTATTTGGAACATCCCACAGGTGAACAGGCTAATTGGGAACAGGTGGGTGCCATGATTGGGTATAAAAGTAGATTCCATGAAATGCTCAGTCATTCACAAACAAGGATGGGGCGAGGGTCACCACTTTGTCAACAAATGCCTGAGCAAATTGTTGAACAGTTTAAGAAAAACCTTTCTCAAGCAGCTATTGCAAGGAATTGAGGGATTTCACCATCTACGCTCCGTAATATCATCAAAGGGTTCAGAGAATGTGGAGAAATCACTGCAGGTAAGCAGCTAAGCCCGTGACCTTCCATCCCTCAGGCTGTACTGCATCAACAAGCCACATCAGTGTGTAAAGGATATCACCACATGGAACACTTCAGAAACCCACTGTCAGTAACTACAGTTGGTCGCTACATCTGTAAGTGCAAGTTAAAACTCTCCTATGCAAGGCGAAAACCGTTTATCAACAACACCCAGAAACGCCGTCGGCTTCGCTGGGCCTGAGCTCATCTAAGAGGGACTGATACAAAGTGGAAAAGTGTTCTGTGGTCTGACGAGTCCACATTTCAAATTGTTTTTGGAAACTGTGGACGTCGTGTCCACCGGACCAAAGAGAAAAAGAACCATCCGGATTGTTCTAGGTGCAAAGTGTAAAAGGCAGCATGTGTGATGGTATGGGGGTGTATTAGTGGTCAAGACATGGGTAACTTACACATCTGTGAAGGCGCCATTAATGCTGAAAGGTACATACAGCTTTTGGAGCAACATATGTTGCCATCCAAGCAACGTTACCATGGACGCCCCTGCTTATTTCAGCAAGACAATGCCAAGCCACGTGTTACATCAACGTGGCTTCATAGTAAAAGAGTGCGGGTACTAGACTGGCCTGCCTGTAGTCCAGACATTGAAAATGTGTGGCACCTAAAATAGCAGAAGGGAGACCCCCGGACTGTTGAACAACTTAAGCTGTACATCGAGCAAGAATGGGAAAGAATTCCACTTCAAAAATGTGTCTCCTCACTTCCCAAACGTGTTAAAAAGAAAGGCCATGTAACACAGTGGTGAACATGCCCTTTCCCAACTACTTTGGCACGTGTTGCAGCCATGAAATTCTAAGTTAATTATTATTTGCAAAAAAAAAAAAAAGTTTATGAGTTTGAACATGAAATATGTTGTCTTTGTAGCATATTCAACTGAATATGGCTTGAAAAGGATTTGCAAATCATTGTATTCTGTTTATATTTACATCTAACACCATTTCCCAACTCATATGGAAACAGAGTTTGTACAAGAACCAAAGCCTGGATGTTTGACTATTGCCTAACAATAATAGTTCAGAGAAAATCAGGGTTTTAAAATGTTGTCTAGACTTTAAATCAACACATTTTTGTAGTGCTAAAATGTAATGTTAGACACTGACAGAATACACAAAGTAGTGCGTAGTCCATAGCGAGTCCAACATGCAGCTGAGCCTCATATCACTAAATTACCTATTTATTAAATTCAGTCAGGTGGAACATTCAATGTCCAATTTGAAGACACAATAAACCTGTTCAAAAGTAATTATGCCGTTGCTTATCTCAAACATGTCACGGTGGCAACAAAGTCAGAAAGGGTATCTAAAGAATTCTTCTTCTGAGCTAGGCTTGCTGGTGCCTCTGGGAAATGTACCAGGCAGATTGGAAGGATAATCCTCCCTCCTGTATTCCCTGGCTCAATACCTAAGAGTCTTCACAAGTTTGGAAACAAAACAGGAATAATAATAATAATAATAATAATGGATTAGATTTATATAGCGCTTTTCTAGACACTCAAAGCGCTTCACAGAGAAGTGAGAACCCATCATTCATTTTTACAACTCATTCATTCATCATTCATTCTCCGGTGTGAGCGGCACCGGGGGCAAGGGTGAAGTGTCCTGCCCAAGGACACAACGGCAGCGATTTTTTTTTTTTTGGATGGTAAGAGGCGGGGAGCGAACCTGCAACCCTCAGGTTTCTGGCAAGGCCGCTCTACCCACTACGCCATGCCGCCCCAAAGGAAGACAAGGAGCTGGCATCTTGGAACCGTGGCCAAAGACCGTTGACTCTTACTCAACATCCTTGGAGATGTCTAGTAACACTGAAGCTCGGGAGCCAAAGAAATGTCATTAATTGACCATTGATCTTGTTCTTTTGAAGAGGAAAAATAACAATATTTTTAATTGTCCCTCAAAGAGATATTCAGTTTTTTTAAATTTGGTTTTAGAGAGAGAGAGAGAGGGAGTAATCGTGGCTCAGTCTTTAAAGGCCTACTGAAATTATTTGTTTTTTTTAAACGGTGATAACAGATCCATTCTATGTGTCATACTTGATCATTTCGCGATATTGCCATATTTTTGCTGAAAGGATTTAGTAGAGAACAACGACGATAAAGATCGCAACTTTTGGTATCTGATTAAAAAAAAGCCTTGTCCCTATCGGAAGTAGCGTGCCATAGTCAATTGAAAGGCTCCTCACATTTTCCTATTGTTTTCAATGAAGCTAGAGCAATTCGGACCGAGAAAGCGACGATTACCCCATTAATTTGAGCGAGGATGAAAGATTTGTGGATGAGGAACGTTAGAGTGAAGGACTACAATGCACTGCAAGACATATCTTTTTTCGCTCTGACCGTAACTTAGGTACAAGCTGGCTCATTGGATTCCACACTTTCTCCTTTTTCTATTGTGGATCACGGATTTGTATTTGAACCCACCTGGGATACTATATCCTCTTGAAAATGAGAGTCCAGAACGTGAAATGGACATTCACAGTGACTTTTATCTCCACGACAATACATCGACGAAACACTTTAGCTACGGAGCTAACATGATAGCATCGTGCTTAACTGCATTTAGAAACAAAATAAATAAACCCCTGACTGGAAGGATAGACAGAAGATCAACAATACTATTAAACCAGGGACATGTAACTACACGGTTAATGCTTTCCAGCCTGGCGAAGCTTAACAATGCTGTTGCTAACGACACCATTGAAGCTAACTTAGCAACCGGACCTCACAGAGCTATGCTAAAAACATTAGCTATCCACCTACGCCAGCCAGCCCTCATCTGCTCATCAACACCCGTGCTCACCTGCGTTCCAGCGATCGAAGGTGCGACGAAGGACTTCACCCGATCACAGATGCGGTCGGCGAGACGGACGAAGTTAAGGTGAGTTCGGCGGCTAGCGCGTCTGCTATCCATCTCTGTCTTCCTGGTTGTGTTGCTGTAGTTCTCCGCTAATACACCGATCCCACCTACAACTTTCTTCTTTACAGTCTCCATTGTTCATTAAACAAATTACAAAAGATTCACCAACACAGATGTCCAGAATACTGTGGAATTTTGAAATTAAAACAGAGCTTTTTTGTATTGGATTCAATGGTGTACCAATACTTCCTTACCAACTGATTCCGTCATGCGCATACGTCATCATATCTAGACGTTTTCAACCGGAAGTGTGGCAGGAAATTTAAAATGTCACTTTATAAGTTAACCCGGCCGTATTGGCATGTGTTGCAATGTTCAGATTTCATCATTGATATATAAACGATCAGACTGCGTGGTCGCTAGTAGTGGCTTTCAGTAGGCCTTTAAGGTTCATGACCATTGTTGAGGGCTGGATAGAAGTACATTGCAATGGAATATGGAGATTTTTTGCTTCTGGATTCTCTCTTTCCTCATTTTAAAAGGCTTAAGTATCCAGAAAAAAAACCCTATTAGGTTAATAATGGTGTACAGTATGTAGCCATGATGATAGAGCTAAAGACTTCTTTATCAGCACAATGTACGTCTTTTTTGTTGTTGTTGTTGAGTACCTGCCATACAGTAGTGATAACGACAAACTCATTGGCCACAAGTCATTGACCATTTGTCTCATGAATGTAAAACTTTGAGGAGACCTGTGTTATCCATCCATCCATCCATTTTCTTCCGCTTATCCGAGGTCGGGTCACGGGGCCAGCAGCCTAAGCAGAGAAGCCCAGACTTCCCTCTCCCCAACCACTTCGTCCAGCTCCTCCCGGGGGCTCCCGAGGCGTTCCCAGGCCAGCCGGGAGACATAGTCTTCCCAACGTGTCCTGGGTCTTCCCCTTGGCCTCCTGCCGGTCGGACGTGCCCCAAAGGCGGCGTTCGGGTGGCGTCCTGAGCAGATGCCCGAACCACCTCATCTGGCTCCTCTCCATGTGGAGGAGCAGCGGCTTTACTCTGAGCTCCTCCCGGATGACAGAGCTTCTCACCCTATCTCTAAGGGAGAGACCCGCCACTCAGCGGAGGAAACTCATTTGGGCCGCTTGTACCCGTGATCTTGTCCTTTTGGTCATAACCCAAAGCTCATGACCATAGGTGAGGATGGGAACGTAGATCGACCGGTAAATTGAGAGCTTTGCCTTCCGGCTCAGCTCCTTCTTCACCACAACCGATCGATACAGCGTCCGCATTACTGAAGACGCCGCCTGTCGATCTCACCATCCACTCTTCCCCCACTCATGAGCAAGACTCCCAGGTACTTGAACTCCTCCACTTGGGGCAGGGTCTCCTCCCCAACCCGGAGATGGCACTCCACCCTTTCCCGGGCGAGAACCATGGATTCGGACTTGGAGGTGCTGATTCTCATCCCAGTCGCTTCACACTCAGCTGCGAACCGATCCAGTGAGAGCTGAAGATCCTAACCAGTTGAAGCCATCAGGACCTATGTTATTATTATCAATAACATGTGAGGCACAGTGGCTCAGCGGGTAGAGTGGCCGTCCAGAAACTTGAGTTCCTGGTTCGAGTCCAGTTGTGTTTTTGGGCAAGACACTTCACCCACCTTTCTCCCAGTGCTACCCACACTAGTACGTAGATGACCACCACCACCAAGCTGCAATGTATGGGCTTTCTCAATGTACAGCGCCTTAAGACACGTGTGGTAAAAAGCACTATGAAATTGTAATTAATTCATTCAGTGATTCATGTGTTCATGTGCATGGCGCCACAGTATTTGGAGCAGAACACATCACAAATGGCATTTGCAGCTCGGCAACATGTCTTATTCATACTTTGCTGCGGTCAGAGAAACCAAGCCTGGTTGTTAAAGTACATACCCGAGGGTTGTTTCAGTGCATGTTTAAAACTAGCATCAAGTAAAATAAGAAAGAAAGAGAACATGTTTGACAGTTTCTTTGGAGGATTTTTCACAGTTCACATCCCCAATGGCAGTTGGCTCTATTGCATTTCAGGGTGAGTTTTAGCCTCTGTCTGCCTTTTGGAACTGTCTCTATTCTTAGCTATGAATGAAGGCAGTGTCACCCTTGGTGACATAAACACGAGGACATATCGATGGTCAAAGTGCAAAAACCTTTCTGGTGGATTTCCTTTATCAGAAAATCCTGCAGATGGAGAATTTTGCAATTTGACCCTCAATATGTACAAACCCCGTTTCCATATGAGTTGGGGAATGGTGTTACATGTAAATATAAACGGAATACAATGATTTGCAAATCCTTTTCAAGCCATATTCAGTTGAATATGCTACAAAGACAACATATTTCATGTTCAAACTCATAAACTTTATTTTTTTTTGCAAATAATAATCAACTTAGAATTTCATGGCTGCAACACGTGCCAAAGTAGTTGTGAAAGGGCATGTTCACCACTGTGTTACATGGCCTTTCCTTTTAACAACACTCAGTAAAGGTTTGGGAAGTGAGGAGACACATTTTTGAAGTGGAATTCTTTCCCATTCTTGCTTGATGTACAGCTTAAGTTGTTCAACAGTCCGGGGGTCTCCCTTCTGCTATTTTAGGTGCCACACATTTTCAATGTCTGGACTACAGGCAGGCCAGTCTAGTACCCGCACTCTTTTACTATGAAGCCACGTTGATGTAACACGTGGCTTGGCATTGTCTTGCTGAAATAAGCAGGGGCGTCCATGGTAACGTTGCTTGGATGGAAACATATGTTGCTCCAAAAACTCTATGTACCTTTCAGCATTAATGGTGCCTTCACAGATGTGTAAGTTACCCATGTCTTGGCCACTAATACACCCCCATACCATCACACATGCTGCCTTTTACACTTTGCGCCTAGAACAATCCGGATGGTTCTTTTCCTCTTTGGTCCGGAGGACACGACGTCCACAGTTTCCAAAAACTATTTGAAATGTGGTCTCGTCAGACCACAGAACACTTTTCCACTTTGTATCAGTCCATCTTAGATGAGCTCAGGCCCAGTGAAGCCAACAGAGTTTATGGGTGTTGTTGATAAACAGTTTTCGCCTTGCATAGGAGAGTTTTAACTTGCACTTACAGATGTAGCGACCAACTGTAGTTACTGACAGTGGCTTTCTGAAGTGTTCCTGAGCCCATGTGGTGATATCCTTTACACACTGATGTGGCTTGTTGATGCAGTACAGCCTGAGGGATGGAAGGTCACGGGCTTAGCTGCTTACGTGCAGTGATTTCTCCACATTCTCTGAACCCTTTGATGATATTACGGAGCGTAGATGGTGAAATCCCTCAATTCCTTGCAATAGCTGCTTGAGAAAGGTTGTTCTTAAACTGTTCAACAATTTGCTCACACATTTGTTGACAAAGTGGTGACCCTCGCCCCATCCTTGTTTGTGAATGACTGAGCATTTCATGGAATCTACTTTTATAGCCAATCATGGCACCCACCTGTTCCCAATTAGCCTGTTCACCTGTGGGATGTTCCAAATAAGTGTTTGATGAGCATTCCTCAACTTTATCAGTATTTATTGCCACCTTTCACAACTTCTTTGTCACGTGTTGCTGCCATCAAATTATAAAGTTAATGATTATTTGCAAAAAAAAAAAAAGGTTTATCAGTTTGAACATGAAATATGTTGTCTTTGTAGCATATTCAACTGAATATGGCTTGAAAAGGATTTGCAAATCATTGTATTCCGTTTATATTTACATCTAACACCATTTCCCAACTCATATGGAAACGTGGTTTGTAGATTACGTACGTCAGTCTTTGTATGATCGTAAAAACAACAAACCCCAAGACTTGTGTTATTGAATGGACTTTGGTCTGTCTTTATGTGGTTCCAATAGTCGGGCATCTGCAGCCACATGAGACCGCTTTGGACTCAAATCCAGGTTTCGGGAAACAGAGGTTCCCGAGCCCTTAGCCAGGAGACAGAGCCACTGTTCACTCTATGAATATTTCATCGGAGCTCAGCTGTTCGATTTTGCGATGAAGCAGATTGCATAATAACAGTCCTGTCAGAGTTTCAAGCTGTTTTTTTTTTTATTAATCTTTCATAGCCAAGAAGCAGAAACAGAGCTGACAGAAGATGAAAACGGGTTCGAGGATACGGCGCAGGGAAGAGCCCGGGGATAGAGAAAGAATATAAATTGGAATTTGAACATTACGAGAGCAGTGGTCGTCGTGAAGTCGTTTTTGACTCCTCACATAAATCTACTGGCGGCTTTAAAGATGATATATTATTTCCAATATGCTGCCATCCCCTAGCAAGCACTTCTTTTTTGAACTGATCCCACTGCAAAAGTGGCAGGTAGCCCCCTCATGAATGATATGTCATGACTGTAAGTGAGGCATCAGTTTAGGACTTGTCTCTGCGGTGACTGCAGGATGATATTATGTTCTGTTCCAAAGCAGCTTTTTACTTGTGGATGTCGTCGGTTAGGTCTACTTTCCACATGCTGAGGGACTGCCTTGATTGACACATCTCTTCAACATTGTGTGGAAGTCTGGCTCAGTCCCTCTGGATTAACATCATGTGTTGATACTATTTCTTTCAGGAAAAATGACTGAAGGGTGTTTTGACTTTACAGGATCATACTTCTCAGCAGGGCCGGCCCGTGGCATAGGCCGTATAGGCAAATGCTAAGGGCGCCGTCCATCAGGGGGCGCCACGCCAGTGCCACAAATGTTGGAGAGAAAGAAAAAAAAAGTTGGTACTATTATTTATAAATACAAAAAATAATCCCACGTTAATTAAAATGCAAAGTAAAGCCTATTTAATAGAAATATTATTTATTACAACATTACACCCCCCCCCCCCCTCGACCCCCCCTCCCGCACGGTGCGCCCCCTCCCTTCCCGTATCATGACTCTTTTTGGACGTCACCACATCAAAAAATCAACACAAGATGTCAAAACGGCCAAAACTGTCAGGTGCCCAGGGAAGAAAAAAGAAAAAAGAAGAGGAGGAGAAACTAGAAAAAGACAGAGGTAGCAGGGAGGTAACGTTAGCCTACATTAAATTATTTGTCTGTTACAGAATGTGGTAGTAACCTGGCTTTTTAGCATTAAGCTAATGTTACATGGGACGGCGTGGCAAAGTTGGTAGAGTGGCTGTGTCAGCAATCGGAGTGTTGCTGGTTACTGGGGTTCAATTCCCACCTTCTACCTTCCTAGTCACGTCCGTTGTGTCCTTGGGCAAGACACTTCACCCTTTGCCTCTGATGGCTGCTGCTTAGCGCCTTGCATGGCAGCTCCCTCCATCAGTGTGCGAATGGGTAAATGTGGAAATACTGTCAAAGCGCTTTGAGTACCTTGAAGGTAGAAAAGTGCTATACAAGTATAACCCATTTATCATTTATTTATTTACATGATTCGGCAATTGCTAATCAATAAATAGCTAGTTCTGTTTTAACGTCGGGTTAATATTGTGGAGGGGGCTAAATTGTTATGGAAAATAATAATGTAACGTTAGGTAATTACAGTACTCCCACCTTACATTCCTCAGGGACATTTGTATTAGATCTTTTAAGCAGGTGTTTTCTGTTTACATTGTTATTGCCTTCTGGTTAGCTAATGTTTGCCCTGCAGGTAATAGTCACTTTTCCACCCCTTTATATATTAGGTATAGTTGTAAGCCTAGTTGTTAAAGTGCACATCACTAATGTTAATTAAGCAATATCACATGAGAGGGAATGCTGTTTTTTAATTTGAGCACTGCTGTGATTCGGTTAAAGATAATCATAACATAACATTCTCATATAATATGTTAGTTTGCTTTCTTTAAGTAAAAAAAAAGGTCAAAGACAAAGCTATTCGGTTTCTTGTGAGTATATACACTTCACTGCCGATGTGGGGGGGCGCCACCTAAAATCCTGCCTAGGGCGCCAGATTGGTTAGGGCCAGGCCTGCTTCTCAGCCTCCCAGGGAAAGTCTATGGGCCTAATCTACTAATATCCAATTAACACATGCTAAATAGCGTGTGCAAACTATAAAATTGCAGGTACTATTAGTGGGCGTGCTGAGTGTGATCTACGAAGACTGTGTGTACAATTGGTAACAAGTACAAAGGTGGTGCAGACCGCCCTATTTAAATGAGGTTTAGCGCAGACCTGGGCAAATTAAGGCCCGCTTTTCAATCTGGCCCGCCGGACATTCCCAAATAATTATTTTCAATCTTTAAGATGGAAAGTGTAGTTGTCATTATGATGTGCACTGATGTTTTCAAATGACCGTAAGCCTTGAACTAGACAAAGTATTTCAATGGTTGAAATCTGTGCTTTTGACTGTACTTGAATGTATAATAGACTGTATTTATATTATTCACATGTGAATAGTGCTGTATAATAGACTGTATTTATATTATTCACATGTGAATAATTCTGTATAATAGACTGTATTTATATTATTCCCATGTGAATAATGCTGTATAATAGACTGTATTTATATTATTCACATGTGAGAAATGCTGTATAATAGACTGTATGTATATTATTCACATGTGAATAATGCTGTATAATAGACTGTATTTATATTATTCACATGTGAATAATGCTGTATAATAGACTGTATTTATATTATTCATATGTGAATAGTGCTGTATAATAGACTGTATTTATATTATTCACATGTGAATAATACAGTATTTATATTATTCACGTGTGAATAACGCTGTATAATAGACTGTATTTATGTTATTCACATGTGAATAATGTTGTATAATAGACTGTATTTATATTATTCACATGTGAATAGTTCTGTATAATAGACTGTATTTATATTATTCACATGTGAATAATGCTGTATAATAGACTGTATTTATATTATTCACATGTGAATAATGTTGTATAATAGACTGTATTTATATTATTCACATGTGAATAGTTCTGTATAATAGACTGTATTTATATTATTCACATGTGAATAATGCTGTATAATAGACTGTATTTATATTATTCACATGTGAATAATGTTGTATAATAGACTGCATTTATATTATTCACATGTAAATAATGATGTATAATAGACTGTATTTATATTATTCACATGTGAATAATGCTGTATAATAGACTGTATTTATATTATTCACATGTGAATAATGCTGTATAATAGACTGTATTTATATTATTCACATGTGAGAAATGCTTTATAATAGACTGTATTTATATTATTCACATGCGAATAATGCTGTATAATAGACTGTATTTATATTATTCACATGTGAGAAATGCTTTATAATAGACTGTATTTATATTATTCACATGTGAATAATGCTGTATAATAGACTGTATTTATATTATTCACATATGAATAATGCTGTATAATAGACTGTATTTATATTATTCACATGTGAGAAATGCTTTATAATAGACTGTATTTATATTATTCACATGTGAATAATGCTGTATAATAGACTGTATTTATATTATTCACATGTGAATAATGCTGTATAATAGACTGTATTTATATTATTCACATGTGAGAAATGCTTTATAATAGACTGTATTTATATTATTCACATGTGAATAATGCTGTATAATAGACTGTATTTATATTATTCACATGTGAATAATTCTGTATAATAGACTGTATTTATATTATTCACATGTGAATAGTGCTGTATAATAGACTGTATTTATATGATTCACATGTGAATAATACAGTATTTATATTATTCACATGTGAATAACGCTGTATAATAGACTGTATTTATGTTATTCACATGTGAATAATGCTGTATAATAGACTGTATTTATGTTATTCACATGTGAATAATGTTGTATAATAGACTGTATTTATATTATTCACATGTGAATAATGTTGTATAATAGACGGCATTTATATTATTCACACATGAATAATGCTGTATAATAGACAGTATTTATGTTATTCACATGTAAATAGTATTGTATACTAGACTGCATTTATATTATTCACATGTGAATAATGCTGTATAATAGACTGTATTTATATTATTCACATGTGAATAATGTTGTATAATAGACTGTATTTATATTATTCACGTATATTTCCCCAAAGTTACGTACGTGACATGCACATAGCGGCACGCACGTACGGGCAAGCGATCAAATGTTTGGAAGCCGCAGTTGCGTACTCACGGTAGCGCGTATCCAACTCAAAGTCCTCCTGGTAAGAGTCTCTGTTGTCCCAGTTCTCCACAGGCCGATGGTAAAGCTTGACTGTCATATTTCGGGAATGTAAACAATGAAACACCGGCTACGTGTTTGTGTTGCTGCAGCCGGCCGCTAATACACCGCTTCCCACCTACAGCTTTCTTCTTTGCAGTCTCCATTGTTCATTGAAGAAATTGCAAAAGGTTCACCAACACAGATGTCCAGAATACTGTGGAATTTTGCGATGAAAACAGACGACTTAATAGCTGGCCACAATGCTGTCCCAAAATGTCCTCTACAATCCGTGACATCACGCGCAAACGTCATCATACCGAGACGTTTTCAGCAGGATATTTCGCGGGAAATTTAAAATGTCACTTTACTAATCTAACCCGGCTGTATTGGCATGTGTTGCAATGTTAAGATTTCATCATTGATATATAAACTATCAGACTGCGTGGTCGCTAGTAGTGGCTTTCAGTAGGCCTTTAAGTAAATGTAACGGAGTAGATGTAGCGCGTTACTACCCAACTTTGCCCGGGGGTAGAGTGAGTCCGGGCTTCCCCACAGAGACCGCAACACCCGGATTAGGGGGATGATTGACGGATATTTTCTGTCACGGCAAACATTTGGCTGACGTAGCTTCAGTGTTATTGCATGAGAACATACCGTAACGATGCAAATACACAGCGGTAATGCAAATCAAAAGCGGTTTAAAGAAAATGCTGCGCCGCATTCCATCTGTGCCGCAAGGTCAAACTATCTTGAGCTGACAAAGATGACTTATCTCCACAAAGGAAAATCTAAATATTTCTCATTTATGCTTGTCATAAAAAGGCCTACGGGTTTTTTATTTGCCCCTCAAAAGAAAAAATCATTCTACTCTTTCATCCTTTTATTTTTTTATGTCTGTTCAAAGAAATGTTTTCATGCGAGGCGAATCTAAATAATGATTCGGAGTTGTTTGAATGCTAGTCTCCCAGCATTCAAACGGGTTGGCTGCAAATGACAGCCAATCAAGGGCTTTTCCTGTTCAGATGAGGATTGATTGATTGATTGTTTGATTGTTTGAAACTTGTATTAGTAGATTGCACAGTACAGTACATATTCCGTACAATTTTTCAACTTATTTATGATTCATGATACAGATATATACTATCATCATAATACAGTCATCACACAAGATAATCATCAGAGTATATACATTGAATTATTTACATTATTTACAATCCGGGGTGTGGAGGGGAGGGGGGGGGTGGGGTGGTGGTGGGGGGGGGGTTAGGTTTGGTTGATATCAACACTTCAGTCATCAACAATTGCATCATCAGAGAAATGGACATTGAAACAGTGTAGGTGTGACTTGGTAGGATATGTAGTGGACATAGAGAGAGAGAGAGATCAGAAAGCATAAGAACAAGTATATACATTTGTTTATTTACAATCCGGGGAGGTGGGATGTGGAAGGGTTGAAGTTGCCTGGAGGTGTTCTTTTAGTGCGGTTTTGAAGGAGGATAGAGATGCCCTTTCTTTTACACCTGTTGGGAGTGCATTCCGTATTGATGTGGCGTAGAAGGAGAATGAGTTAAGACCTTTGTTAGATCGGAATCTGGGTTTAACGTGGTTGGTGGAGCTCCCCCTGGTGTTGTGGTTATGGCGGTCATTTACGTTAAAGGCCTACTAAAAGCCACTACTAGCGACCACGCAGTCTGATAGTTTATATATCAATGATGAAATCTTAACAGCGAAATATCCTGCTGAAAACGTCTCGGTATGATGACGTTTGCGCGTGATGTCACGGATTGTAGCGGACATTTTGGGACAGCATTGTGGCCAGCTATTAATTCATCTGTTTTCATCGCAAAATTCCACAGTATTCTGGACATCTGTGTTGGTGAATCTTTTGCAATTTGTTCAATGAACAATGGAGACAGCAAAGAAGAAAGCTGTAGGTGGGAAGCGGTGTATTAGCGGCCGGCTGCAGCAACACAAACAAGTAGCCGTTGTTTCATTGTTTACATTACCCGAAAGATGACAGTCAAGCTTTACCATCGGCCTGTGGAGAACTGGGACAACAGAGACTCTTACCAGGAGGACTTTGAGTAGGATACGCGCTACCGTGAGTAGGCAGCTTTCTTCCAAACATTTGATCGCTTGCCCGTACGTGCGTGTCGCTATGTGCATGTCACGTACGTAACTTTGGGGAAATATATGTGCTGTATGAACTTTGCGGAGGTGGACGGTACTTTGGGCTGTGGGATTGAGTGTGTTGTGCGGGTGTTTGAGTTGTATTGGTGGGTTATATGGACGGGAGGGGGGAGGTGTTTGTTATGCAGGATTAATTTGTGGCATATTAAATATAAGCCTGGTTGTGTTGTGGCTAATAGAGTATATATATGTCTTGTGTTTATTTACTGTTTTAGTCATTCCCAGCTGAATATCAGGTCCCACCCGCCTCTCACAGCATCTTCCCTATCTGAATCGCTTCCACTGCCCTCTAGTCCTTCACTCTCACTTTCCTCATCCACAAATCTTTCACCCTGGCTCAAATTAATGGGGAAATCGCCGCTTTCTCGGTCCGAATCTCTCTCACTGCTGGTGGCCATGACTGTAAACAATGTGCAGATGTGAGGAGCTCCACAACCTGTGACGTCACGCTACTTCTGCTACAGGCAAGGCTTTTTAAGTTACATTAAGTTGCAAACTTTATCGTGGATGTTCTCTACTAAATCCTTTCAGCAAAAATATGGCAATATCGTGAAATGATCAAGTATGACACATAGAATGGATCTGCTATCCCCGTTTGAATAAGAAAATCTCATTTCAGTAGGCCTTTAATCAATTCCAGGAGATTGTAAGATTTTTTTGTTCCTGCAAGAAGATCAAAAGCAAGATAATTGGCAGAAAAGAAATGATGTTGCAACAACAAAAGGGCATCGCCTCAAAGGAATTACTAAGCGTCCAATCAGAGCGCTCCCATGTGACCCCTGCGCTGCTCACGCTCTCTTGGGGCACATTTGCATCATACGGCAACACGCTGGGACGTGTGTGTGCTCGCCTTTCATTTCTTTATTTTCTTACATTTCTCGGGAATTGCAGAAAAAAACAAAGAGTTCACTTTATTTAGTGCTGAGAGTGTCTTTCATTAAGTGTGGTACTTCTCTCATGGAACCAATTGTGGTGCAGCAAATAATATTATCATTAAATAAAGGACTGGATTGGGCAGATTTTATGACATTTTGATGCAACTCAAATATTCTAAACCAAAATGCACACACACACACATGTATATATATATATATATATATATATATATATATATATATATATATATATATATATATATATATATATATATATATATATATATATATATATATATATATATATATATATATATATATATATATATATATACATATATATTATATATACACACACATACATACACACATACGTATACACATACTGACATATAC